>NC_041753.1:32921890-33050003 GCF_004115215.2 Ornithorhynchus anatinus | reverse complement strand
TCTCGCCCGCTCAACTGATACATCTTCATCACCCTACTGATTTTGTTTAATGAGATGTACATCACCCTGATTCTATTTATTTGCCATTGTTTTCATGAGATGTTCTTCCCCTTGACTCTATTTATTGCCATTGTTCTTGCCTGCCTGTCTCCCCCAATTAGACCGTAAGCCCGTCAAAGGGCAGGGACTGTATCTGGTGCCAAATTGTCCATTCCAAGCGCTTAGTACAGTGCTCTGCACATAGTAAGCGCTCAATAAATACTATTGAATGAATGACTGAATGAATGAATGGACCCTCGCAAGCGGTCAGTCAGTCAGTGCTCTGCACGGAAGAAGCGCTCGAGCAATTCCATGGCCTGGCCGAGCGATGGATCGTTCCGTGACCTCGGGCGAGTCGCTTAACTTCTCGGCGCCTGAGTCTCCCCATCTGGAAAAGGGACATTCGCTATCCGTTCTCCCTCCCACCCAGCCCGTGAGCCCCCGGTGGGACAGGCACCGTGCCCGACGCGACCGTCCCGGGTGGACCCCAGCCTTTACCACAGTGCCGGGCGATCAGCGCCTCCGACAGGCCATCCTCACCGAAGGGACCTTCGTGGGCAGGGGGCACGCCTACCTACCGTGTCACAGTGCACTCTCCGCAGCGCGTAGCGCGAGGGGATCCGCCGGAGCGAGGGAGGGCCGGCCGTCTGGCTCGCTCGCCGGCGCTCGGGGTCGCCCCGGAGCCCGAGGCGGCAGAGGGCGCGGCGCGGGGCGGGGCGGGGCAGGGCCCCGTGGCACAATGGAGGTCAGTTTCCCTGCCGGAAGTACGGGGCGGGAGCGCCGAGGCCCAGAAGCCTTTGCGCGGGAGGCAGCGGGGTCGCCGCGGAGCTGTCAGGGCGGAGCCATGGCCGCCGCCGCTCCGAACCACGAGGGGCCGGGAGACGGGCGCCGGAGCAGAGAGGGCGGACAGGGCAAGTGGCAGGTGAGAGCGGCGGGGAAAAGCCGAGGGAGCGGCCGGGTGAGGGTGGCGGGAAGGAGTCGAGGGCGGCGGGAAAGAGCCGAGGGAGGAGAGGGCAGCGGGAAGGAGTCGAGGGTGGCGGGAAGGAGTCGAGGGCGGCGGGAAAGAGCCGAGGGAGGAGAGGGCGACGGGAAGGAGTCGAGGGAGGTGAGGGCGGCGGGAGAGAGGAGAGGAGAGGGCGGCGGGAGGGAGGAGAGGGCGGCGGGAAGGAGTCGAGGGAGGAGAGGGCAGCGGGAAGGGTCGAGGAGGAGAGGGCGGCGGGAGGGAGGAGAGGGCGGCGGGAAGGGTCGAGGGAGGAGAGGGCGGCGGGAAGGGGTCGAGGGAGGAGAGGGCGGCGGGAAGGGTCGAGGGAGGAGAGGGCGGCAGGAAAGAACCGAGCGAAAGAACAAGGTGAGGGCGGAGGGTAGAAGGGGACGGGGCGGACTAGGTAAGGGCGGGGGGAAGCCGCCGAGGGAGCGGACGAGACAAGAGCGGCGGGAAGAAGACGACGGAGAGGAGGAGGCGAGGGCGGCGGGGAGAGTCGGGGGAGCCCAGTGGGTGGTGGGGGTCGGGTGGGTGCAGGCGGCGGACAGTGGGACGGACGGGCGGGTCGGGAGAAGGGAGCGACCCCCGCCCGGGCCCATGCCGCCGTGTCCCCACTCTGCCCCGCAGGACCCCGGGACCGGCCCTGCTACGCTCGGCAGCGGGCGGGTTGGGTCCCACCCGGCTGCGTGCAGCCCTGGAAGGAGGACGCGGTTCACGGCCGGGCGGCTGCCGGGGTAAGTGCACGCCGGGCTTCGTCTCGTGGGGCGGCAGGCAACCGTGGGGGAGAAGAGGCCGGGCCACTTGAGAAAGGCGGCCATTCCCTGGCGGTCGCCTCTCCGGATGCCGGCGTTCCATGGTTTCGCCATCGCTCGTGGATGCGGGAGGAAAACACCCCGAGCGAAGCACTGCCTGAAGCCTTGGGCCTCGGGCATTTTTCATCCTCGCGCGTTGGATTGGCCAAGACCTGAGGGGGCCGGAAAGCTTTCCGTTCCTCGGTTTGGGTTTTAAAGCTGGGTTGGGCTGGAAGACGCCCCCGGCCCCATCCGGATTGCGGTGGCGACTCGCATAGAAGACCGGGTTCCCCCTTCAACCCGGCGCGGGAACCACCCGGGCGGAGAGAGCCGGCCGGAGAACAGATCGCCCCGCCCCGCCCCGCCGCCCCGTGTGGTTCTTCGCCCCGCCATCTTCCCGCTCCGTGGCCCCTCGGCTCTACCGCCTTGTCTTCGGAGAGCCCTTCCTTACTTCCCCGCTTTCTGACCCGAGGGTGTCTCTGTCGCCCAGGCTTGGGGCTGGGGCTGGGGGGGCAGGGGGCGGGGGGCGGAGAAAAGTTCCTTAGGCAGTGGACGGCCGCCCCGCCCTCGGCCCCACGGCGCTCGGGTCTCGTCTCGGCTTGTGCGTCAAGTCGGCTCCGATTGGTAGCAATTCCGTGGACGCATCTCTCCCAGACGCCCCGCCTCCACTTGCGGTCATTCCGGTGCTGAGTCCGTAGAGGCCTGGGGGTCGGGAGGGGAGGGTCAAAGCCGCGGAAGCGGTTTACCATCGCCTTCTCCCGCGCGGTCTGTTTGAGTCTCCGCCTCGACTCTCTCCTCTCCCGCTGCTGCCAGCGCAGGCGAGTTTTGCCTCGTAGCAGGTCGCCTTCCGCTCGCCGGCCACTGCCCGAGCTAGGAGTGGAAGGGGTAGGCCTCTGCTTGACTCGCGCCTATAAGCGCGTCTACCGGTTCTGTGACTCTGCTCTGCCGAGCGCCTTAGTTCAGTGCTCGGCCTAGAAGAAGCACTGAAATATACCATCGATCGATCGACCGATGGCCACTGGGGAGAGGGAAAGATGGGAACCGGTCCGGGCGCTTCAGGGATCAAAAAACACAAGGAGCGAGTTGCCTTCTGTAACTCCGCAAAACCGTTGGAAGATAAGTTCTGCTGACACGATTGCAGTGAAACTGAGATAAGGTTTTGCCCTGAGACATTCATTCGTTCGTTCATTCAGTCGCATTCACCGAGCGCTTACTGTGTGCAGAGCCCTGTACTAAGCGCTGGAAAGTACGACCCAACTGTACTTTCAGTTTACATTGACGTTACGGTCTAAAGCGTACTCTCCGATTCAGTCTGTACATTCGGCACCGCATACTGCAAGCTGACCAGTCTCGGTGACCCTGAACGCCCGAAGAAGATCTTTGGAGAACCCAGCTCGCTGTGGCCTTTGAGGAAGCACTGACCACCCTTGGAAGAGCGGGTTCGTCAAACAGGATCGAGAGGGCCGAACCGAGGACACGGCAGGGCCCAGACAGGGGAAGAGGGAGGGGAGACGCGGAGGTTGGTTCGGGGAACAAGCGGGAAGGGGAAGGCAGCGAGGGAAAGAGGGCGGGTCCCTCCCGGCTATTTTACCTTTCCAGTGTCCTTACGTTCCGGAGCTCCACGCGATTTGGAGGGAGGGAGGGTCGGGTCCGAGCACGGAGAGAGAGAGAGAGAATAAAAGGTGACGAGGGGGATTACCGATCAGAGAGCGGGAGAGAAGGAGAGGATGCTGGAGATAGGTGGAGAGGGAGGGGCGGTGCCCCAGACGCAAAACACGCGCCCGCAGTATATTCACTCTACCTATCTTGGAGGCCGGGAAAGCAGGTTACCAATGCGGCGGGAGTCCATTGGAGGACCCGACGACGCGTGCCATGGGTTCAACCCTGCCACCGCAGCCATCACGACTGCGTCTGACGCCGGTTCTCCCCAACAGAAGAAGGTCCTCTCGCAGATTCGCTACCCTCCGCCACCCCTCCCCTCCACGCGACCATCCTCGGGAGTGACCGCCGCTGGGGTCAGGTCCTCCGGGGACCCTGCGGGCCGCGGGGCAGGCCGGGGGGACCGGAGGTCCGGAATTCCACCGTGGTGGGGGGGCGAGGCGGGGGGGACGCCAGCCAGGCACTCTGTACCCTCCACTCCATTCCCGATGCCCCTCACGGTGCCCAGGTCGAAGGAAGCCAGGGATTTTGGCCCGAGTAGCGAAGAGCACTCTCCATCTACCACAGACTGCTCAGATGCCGTCCTCCGCCGGGGCATGCTAAGAAACCAGGTCCCCTACCGCCCCGAAGTTCCACCCCCGACGGTTCTCATCCGACCCCCCCGGGGTTGGGGAACAGCGCAGTCTGGGGGGCTGGCCATATTGGCGGGGCAGGGAGGAGGGGGAACGGAAGGCTGAGGCCGGTCTGGGCCCTCCATCCCCTCCTCTTGGGAGACGGGAGAAGCCGGTGGAGAAGCCGGTGGCAGCTGCAAGATCACGGCACCCGTATCCCCGGGGGTTAACTGAATTCCATGAGATTGCCCCGACTTCAAGGGGCGGACCCATTCTTGTAAATCGAAAACCTGGACAGGTTTCCCCTCTGTTTTTTCTTTTTTCTGGGGTATGCGGTAAAACACTCACTACGTGCCCCAGCACCGTACCAGATACTGGGGTGGATCCAAGATAATCAGGTCCCACGTGGGGCTCATGGGCTAAGTAGGAGGGAGGACAGGTATCGCTTCTCAGTAAGGCCCCCTCAGTGGGTCTCGCCTCTTTGTACCTTGGGAGTTCGTGTTGGCATTATCACGGAAGGGCTGGATGGGAGGGAGGGCAGGCCAGTGGCCTCTGAGCCGGCCCGGCCCCGGGGCAGCGCCCGTCCAGAGGACGTCTGGAAGGGCCATCTTAAAGGTTCAGACCTGCCCCGGAAGGGTCTAGTTTGGTAGGCAGCGTGGCCCAGCCGATGATGATGTTGGCACTCGTCAAGCACTTACTATGTGCCGAGCACCGTTCTAAGCTCGGGATAGATACGGGGTAATCAGGTCGTCCCACATGAGGCTCACAGTCTTATCCCCATTTTCTAGATGTTGGCAACTGAGGCACCGAGGAGTTAAGTGCTTGCCCGAAGTCCCACAGCGGACAGGTGGGCGGAGCCGGGAAAGAGCGCTGGGCCTGGAGTCAGACCTGAGTTCCGCCCCAGCTCTGTCGCCTGTCCGCTGGGTGACCCCGAGCGACTCGTGTCATTTCCCCGTACCTCGGGTCCCTCGTCTGTGAGACGGGGATTAGTCCAGGGAGCCCCGTGTGGGAGGGGACCGTGTCCACCCGTGATCTCGTCTCTGCCCCGGCGCCGAGTCCGGTGGCCGGCACGTAGTTAGCGCTTTCACAACCACCGTCAGAAAGAACTAAAATATGCCCCCGCCTCCCCTGCCCCCCAATCATTTTGTTTTATTCTTTGACGGGATTTTAAAAGTTTTCTTCGGGGAACTTTGTCCTCTCTGTCCCCGCACAGATGTACATATGGAAGAATCGCACCTGGGACGTGGTCCAGTAGCGCCGCGGCCCGTCCCTCGACGATGAAAGACGAGGGCTCCTCCGAAAGCAGCTCTTCCGAATCGGAGGAGATGGGCTCTGGACCAAAACGAAAGTGGAAGAGATGTTTTTACGCTGGGGCCAACGAGGGGCTGCCCGAGCTCTCAGATCCTCCCCCGTCAGAGAGGGAGGAAAGTCATACTATGCTGGTCAGAGTGCTTTGAGGAACAGAACCAGGACGCCTTAACCACTGAGCTCTTCCTGCATGACGTGGAGGATGATGCGATCGCGGCAGAGAATCGGAAACCTACCAATTATCTGCAAGCCAGGAAGGCTCAGGTGGCTCCAGGAAAAAGAGAAGTTAGACGAAGAACGGACGAATACATGCGGAGGGCCGATCGAATGGAAAAGGAAGAGGGGGGAAGTGGACAGAGCCGTCAGGTACCCAGGCGGGCCGTCAGAGAGAGGCTGGGGCCCAGGGAAGAATACAGTAGATGGCGTGCTGTTGCTGGAGAGAAATCGGAGGAGAGGCTGCAGAAGAAATATTCTCCAGGTTGAGAACTAGATTCTACCGGACTGCCGCTTTCAACCAGCACGGCAAGTAGCAGGAAACCCGCAGCCGGAATCCAAGAGGAGCCCCGGGTCGAGTAAGCCATCGCTCACGGTCCAGGGCCGGGGGACCGTCGCGGTGCCGCCGCCCCCGATGGCGGCTGCCGCGTGACCCCCCCCCGACGAGGAGCGGGACGGTGGCATGACCCCCGGCCCGATGGGCGAGGACGGCGAGCCGCTCGGCCCTCCCTGCGATCGATTGCTCGATCGGGCAGTCGGTCGGATCAGAAAAAAAACTGGTATCTGGCCCCGCGCCGGGCCCTGTGCTCAGCGAGGGAAGAGTTACCTGACGACAGAGTCGGCGGAGATGATCCCTGCCTGCTGGGAGTTTTACTGGACTCCAAGGCCTAGTTCGCTGTCCCGTGCACCTTAGGTGCTCAGGAAAGACCCGTGAACGATGAATGCATCTGCCATTCCACAGTAGTCGTAATAATGGCGGTGATCATCGTCGTCACTGTGGGGTCCGTTAAGTGCTCAGTGCGGGCAGGCACCTTACTGAGCCCTGGATCGATGCAAGCCGATTGGGTTGGATACCGTCCCTGTCCCCCCGTGGGCTCGCCGTCGCGAAACCCCATTTTACCGGCACGGTAACCGAGGCGCAGGGAAGTGCGGCGACTCGCCAAGCTCACCCAGCGGGACAGGCGGCGGAGCGGGATTAGAACCCAAGACCTTCCGGCTCGCAGGCCCGTGCTCCGATGGGATTTTAACGGTTCTCGATGGTCCGGCGCGGTGGCCTGCTTAACTTTTGCGTTTTGTCTATGTAGCCGGAGGAGGTGAGGACAACATGGAGGAGTTTATCTGAAAAGCACCCCCTAGCACGAGTGACGAATGAACGAAGTAAAAGTTCCTTGTGACGCTACGACGGAAGGATCGTGAAATTCATTCATTATTCATTCATTCATTCAGTAGTATTTATTGAGCGCTTTACTAGGTGCAGAACACTGTACTTGGCGCTTGGAATGTACAATTGGGCAACAGATAGAGACCAATCCCCGCCCAGCGACGGCTCGCAGTCTAAACGGGGGAGAAAGACAGCAAAGCAAAACAGAACAAACAAAAGCAAAGACATCATCATCAAGTTAAATAGAATTCAAGGGGACGTACACCTCATTAGGAAAACAAATTGGGTAATATATACAAATGAGCACAGTGCTGAGGGGAGGGAAACGGGGGAGGGCTCCGTCTGGAAGGCCTCTTGGAGGAGGTGAGCTCTCAGTAGGGCTTTGAAGGGGGAAGAGAGTGAAATGTTTTCTTTCCTCTCATAGCAGGTCAAGTCCTCCCTCCGTTCACCTCTCACCTCTCCTGTACTTCCTTGCTCCCTTCCTCGCTTCCTCACTTACTCCCTTCCTCCATCCATCCCCTCCCTCCCCTCCCTCCCCCGCCCACCCTCCCTCCCTTTCCCTCCCCACTCTGGGGCGACTGTGGCTGACACGTCAGTGAAAGTTGCCTCAGTCTCACTGGCTCGCGTAGAATACACACGAGCAGTCTTGGGACCTAACGCCACCGTCGGCGTCTGGGAACTGCACGTCGGCATCAGAGCGCCTGTACCCGGGACCAGTTTTCTCCCAGAACCGTTGTCGTGGGTGGGGGATCGGTCCCCGAACCGAGGGTCCTGGACCCTAACGTTGCCCAAAATTGCCCCCTCTTAACATCACTTTTCCCATTTCCCTACAGTTCCCACGTGCATACCCACCTTCCACCGCCCACACCCCTGGGCGGGTGCCACCGAGGAGGCTCCCGCGGTCAAGGCGAAACGGATGCGTCGCCGAGACGAGCAAGGGTCGCGACCTTAAATAGAGGACTTCCTACGCGTATGTGGTGTCCCTCTCTTTCTGGAGGTGACACTGAAGGTGTGATCCTAGTGGGGCACGCGGGCGTGGCCGAGAAGGCCGGCGGGTGACCGGCACGCCCTTCCACCCCGGGTGCCCGGAAAGATCGTTCCTTGCCACCCTGACGTGATCGGTCCATCAGGGGCCTCTCTCCGATCTCGCTACCAACCTAAAGGCCCGTCTGCCCCGGGACGCCCTCCCTGACTAACGTCTCCTCTCCCCGCCCCGTTTATCCGATTTCGCCCCTTTTCATTCCTGCCCCCGGCCACCCCACCCCCTCCTCCGGCATCACTTACTCGCTTCCGTCCAGGCCTCCTCGGCACTTTGATACGCGCCCCCGGCCCCCGGCAGCGCTCGGGTACGGATCCCACTACGCCATCGCTACCCGCACTTTCTGTTAACGTCTGTCACCCCCAGCTAGATAGGGAGCTCCTCCAGGGCAGGGATGGTATCGACCACATCGATTACCCCGTCAGGCTTCAAGAGATCCCACCGATCGATTAGCCGATTAAGGGCCGGTCTGTGTGTTTTCCGGCCCGCCTCTTGGTATCGCGACGTTCGCAAAGACCTTGCTCGGGGACAGCGACTTCTCTCCCGATTCTCTTTCTCACTTCCTCTCAACTCTGCGATGTGCCACTCTCCCAAGACGCCCAGGACCCGTGCTCTGCGCCCAGCGAGCACTGCATCAGTTCTATCGGTCGTCTCTCTCTCTCTCTCTCTCTCTCACACACACACCCTCCCTCCCTCCCTCCCTCCGCTTCTCCCTCTCTCCCACTGTTCAGGGAAAGAGAATCCCCACCATGGGCAGAACGGTAATTTTTCCCTGAACCTACCCATCTCTCTCTTTAGAATATCTGTTAAGAAGGGCTCGTCATTCCGACCGATGCCCTGTTAGCAGGAAATTCTCCACATCGACCCCGAACCGAGTCTAGAAACGCAATGAGAGACCGAGAACGGGCAGCTACAAGTAGGCGGCGGATGGGCGAAGCGGGCTTTAAAGTAACCCCTTCTTCCAAAAGCTGGTGTTCTTTCTGGAGGAACTTCTGCTCGCGACCCCAAAGTGAGGCCCTGACCCCTCCGGGAGATCCCGAGGCGGGAAGCAGCAAGACGGATGAGATGCCTCGGAAGCGATCGAGGTCGATCCTCCTCCAGATTTGGAGGGGGGTTCCGGGGGTAGCCTGGGTATTAGAAAAACAAAACCCTCCAAAAGCCGCGATTCAGACCCTTAAAGGAAGTCGTTTGTTCGGTCGTCGGGTTTAGACGGGGTCGGTTGCTTCCGTCGGCGACTAGATAAAGCAAAGTCCCGGGCCGGGAAAGGCAACGCTCCACTTGGCGTTCGGCGAGTTTAATAAACTCGAGTCTCCTCGGTTCTCACGGTCGCCCGTACGTCTGTCCACGTGTCTCTGCGTCCGCCCAGAGGCCCTTCCTCAGACCTACGGACCGTCTGTCCGATCGAAAGGCGAACCGGGGCCCGTCCGGTCAGGAGAGATCGCGACTCTGCCCGGGTTGGACCGAATCCGAATTCAAAAGTCGATCCGAATCATCCCATCGACGGTATCCGTCGAGCGCTCACGGAGCGCGGGAGACCGCGAGGAGCGCAAGGGCGAGTGCCCCACGACGGAGTGGGCAGGACGAGCTCCCAGCGGGGAATCCCTGAGAACTGCGCGGGGTGGAGCCTGAGGGGCCGGGGGCGCTGGGCGGGGCCGGGGTGAGCGGGGGCGCCGGGCGGGGCCGGAGAGCCGCCCTGAGCGGTGCGCGAGCACAAAAGGGCGTAGGGCGGGGCCCAGGTGGCATTGGGCGTTGGGCGGGCCCACGTGACCTGGGGGCTGGGCGGGGCCGAGCGAGAGCCGTTGGGCGGGCCCCACGTGACCTTGGGGGCTGGGCGGGGCCAGAGAGCCGTTGGGCGGGGCCGTACGCGGCCGGGGGGAGGGGGGTGACGGGGGGAGGGGGGCGGTCCGGCCTGGGCTTCAGCGGAGAGCGGTCAAAGACCCAGAAGCCTTTGAGCGAGAGGCAGCTGGTGCCCCGCGAAGGTGTCAGGGCCGAAGCATGGCTGCTGCTTCCGCCCGCGACGGGCCCGACGGGGACGCCCATTGGAAAGGGGCCGGACAGGAGGCGTGGAGGCGGACGAGGTAAGGGTGGCGGGAAAATGCTGAGGGAGCGGACGAGGCGAGGGAGGCGGGAAAAACCTGAGGTGAAGGACGAGGCGAGGGCGGCGGGAAGGAGCTGAGGTGAAGGACGAGGTGAGGGCGGAGAAAGAAGATGAAAGAGCGAACGAGGTGAGGGAGGTGGGCAAAAGCTGAGGGAAAGGACGAGGGAAAGATGGCGGGAAGGAGCTGAGGTAAAAAGGACGAGGTGAAGACGGCGGGAAGGAGCTGAGGTCAAGGACGAGGTGAAGACGGCGGGAAGGAGCTGAGGTAAAGGGCGAGGTGAGGGCGGAGAAAGAATTTGATGGAGCGAACGAGGTGAGGGCGGCGGGAAGGAGCTGAGGTAAAGGGCGAGGCGAGGGCGGAGAAAAGATGAAGGAGCGAACGAGGTGAGGGAGGCGGGCAAAAGCTAAGGGAAAGGACGAGGGAAAGACGGCGGGGAGGAGCTGACGGAAAGGACGAGGTGAGGGCGGCGGGAAGGAACTGAGGTGAAGGACGAGGTGAGGGCGGCGGGAAGGAGCTGAGGGAAAAGGACGAGGCGAGGGCGGCGGGAAGGAGCTGAGGGAAAGGACGGGGTGAGGGCGGCGGGAAGGAGCTGAGGGAAAGGACGAGGCGAGGGCGGCGGGAAGGAGCTGAGGGAAAGGACCAAGTGACAGTGGCGGGAAGAAAACGACGGAGAGGACGAGGCGAGGGCGGCGGGAAGGAGCTGAGAGAAAGGACGAGGTGAGGGCAGCGGGAAGGAGCTGAGAGAAAGGACGAGGTGAGGGCAGCGGGAAGGAGCTGAGGGAAAGAACGGGGTGAGGGGAGACGGGAAGAAAATGACGGAGTGGACGAGGAGAGGGAGGCGGCAAGAAGCTGAGGAAAAGGA
Source organism: Ornithorhynchus anatinus (assembly GCF_004115215.2). Lineage (NCBI taxonomy): Eukaryota > Metazoa > Chordata > Mammalia > Monotremata > Ornithorhynchidae > Ornithorhynchus > Ornithorhynchus anatinus. The sequence goes on along the minus strand of NC_041753.1, from coordinate 33,039,238 downwards.
CCAAGTGACCGCGGCGGGAAGAAAACGACGGAGAGGACGAGGCGAGGGCGGCGGGAAGGAGCTGAGAGAAAGGACGAGGTGAGGGCGGCGGGAAGGAGCTGAGGGAAAGAACGGGGTGAGGGGAGACGGGAAGAAGATGACCGAGTGGACGAGGAGAGGGAGGCGGGAAGAAGCTGAGGAAAAGGACCAAGTGACCGCGGCGGGAAGAAAACGACGGAGAGGACGAGGCGAGGCGGCGGGAAGGAGCTGAGAGAAAGGACGAGGTGAGGGCGGCGGGAAGGAGCTGAGGGAAAGAACGGGGTGAGGGGAGACGGGAAGAAGATGACCGAGTGGACGAGGAGAGGGAGGCGGGAAGAAGCTGAGGAAAAGGACCAAGTGACCGCGGCGGGAAGAAAACGACGGAGAGGACGAGGCGAGGGCGGCGGGAAGGAGCTGAGAGAAAGGACGAGGCGAGGGCGGCGGGAAGGAGCTGAGAGAAAGGACGAGGTGAGGGCGGCGGGAAGGAGCTGAGGGAAAGAACGGGGTGAGGGGAGACGGGAAGAAAATGACGGAGTGGACGAGGAGAGGGAGGCGGCAAGAAGCTGAGGAAAAGGACCAAGTGACCGCGGCGGGAAGAAAACGACGGAGAGGACGAGGCGAGGGCGGCGGGAAGGAGCTGAGAGAAAGGACGAGGTGAGGGCGGCGGGAAGGAGCTGAGGGAAAGAACGGGGTGAGGGGAGACGGGAAGAAGATGACCGAGTGGACAAGGAGAGGGAGGCGGGAAGAAGCTGAGGAAAAGGACCAAGTGACCGCGGCGGGAAGAAAACGACGGAGAGGACGAGGCGAGGGCGGCGGGAAGGAGCTGAGAGAAAGGACGAGGCGAGGGCGGCGGGAAGGAGCTGAGAGAAAGGACGAGGTGAGGGCGGCGGGAAGGAGCTGAGGGAAAGAACGGGGTGAGGGGAGACGGGAAGAAAATGACGGAGTGGACGAGGAGAGGGAGGCGGCAAGAAGCTGAGGAAAAGGACCAAGTGACCGCGGCGGGAAGAAAACGACGGAGAGGACGAGGCGAGGGCGGCGGGAAGGAGCTGAGAGAAAGGACGAGGTGAGGGCGGCGGGAAGGAGCTGAGAGAAAGGACGAGGAGAGGGAGGCGGGAAAAAGCTGAGGAAAAGGACCAAGTGACCGCGGCGGGAAGAAAACGACGGAGAGGACGAGGCGAGGGCGGCGGGAAGGAGCTGAGAGAAAGAACGAGGCGAGGGCGGCGGGAAGGAGCTGAGGGAAGAACGGGGTGAGGGGAGACGGGAAGAAGATGACCGAGTGGAAGAGGAGAGGGAGGCGGGAAGAAGCTGAGGAAAAGGACCAAAGTGACCGCGGCGGGAAGAAAACGACGGAGAGGACGAGGCGAGGGCGGCGGGAAGGAGCTGAGAGAAAGGACGAGGCGAGGGCGGCGGGAAGGAGCTGAGGGAAAGAACGCGGTGAGGGGAGACGGGAAGAAGATGACCGAGTGGACGAGGAGAGGGAGGCGGGAAGAAGCTGAGGAAAAGGACCAAGTGACCGCGGCGGGAAGAAAACGACGGAGAGGACGAGGCGAGGGCGGCGGGAAGGAGCTGAGGGAAAGAACGGGGTGAGGGGAGACGGGAAGGAGCTGAGGGAAAGAACGGGGTGAGGGGAGACGGGATGAAGATGACCGAGTGGACGAGGCGAGGGAGGCGGGAAGAAGCTGAGGAAAAGGACCAAGTGACCGCGGCGGGAAGAAAACGACGGAGAGGACGAGGCGAGGGCGGCGGGAAGGAGCTGAGGGAAAGAACGGGGTGAGGGGAGACGGGAAGGAGCTGAGGGAAAGAACGGGGTGAGGGGAGACGGGACGAAGATGACCGAGTGGACGAGGCGAGGGAGGCGGGAAGAAGCTGAGGAAAAGGACCAAGTGACCGCGGCGGGAAGAAAACGACGGAGAGGACGAGGCGAGGGCGGCGGGAAGGAGCTGAGAGAAAGGACGAGGCGAGGGCGGCGGGAAGGAGCTGAGAGAAAGGACGAGGTGAGGGCGGCGGGAAGGAGCTGAGGGAAAGAACGGGGTGAGGGGAGACGGGAAGAAAATGACGGAGTGGACGAGGAGAGGGAGGCGGCAAGAAGCTGAGGAAAAGGACCAAGTGACCGCGGCGGGAAGAAAACGACGGAGAGGACGAGGCGAGGGCGGCGGGAAGGAGCTGAGAGAAAGGACGAGGCGAGGGCGGCGGGAAGGAGCTGAGGGAAAGAACGGGGTGAGGGGAGACGGGAAGAAGATGACCGAGTGGAAGAGGAGAGGGAGGCGGGAAGAAGCTGAGGAAAAGGACCAAGTGACCGCGGCGGGAAGAAAACGACGGAGAGGACGAGGCGAGGGCGGCGGGAAGGAGCTGAGAGAAAGGACGAGGCGAGGGCGGCGGGAAGGAGCTGAGGGAAAGAACGCGGTGAGGGGAGACGGGAAGAAGATGACCGAGTGGACGAGGAGAGGGAGGCGGGAAGAAGCTGAGGAAAAGGACCAAGTGACCGCGGCGGGAAGAAAACGACGGAGAGGACGAGGCGAGGGCGGCGGGAAGGAGCTGAGGGAAAGAACGGGGTGAGGGGAGACGGGAAGGAGCTGAGGGAAAGAACGGGGTGAGGGGAGACGGGATGAAGATGACCGAGTGGACGAGGCGAGGGAGGCGGGAAGAAGCTGAGGAAAAGGACCAAGTGACCGCGGCGGGAAGAAAACGACGGAGAGGACGAGGCGAGGGCGGCGGGAAGGAGCTGAGGGAAAGAACGGGGTGAGGGGAGACGGGAAGGAGCTGAGGGAAAGAACGGGGTGAGGGGAGACGGGACGAAGATGACCGAGTGGACGAGGCGAGGGAGGCGGGAAGAAGCTGAGGAAAAGGACCAAGTGACCGCGGCGGGAAGAAAACGACGGAGAGGACGAGGCGAGGGCGGCGGGAAGGAGCTGAGAGAAAGGACGAGGTGAGGGCGGCGGGAAGGAGCTGAGGGAAAGAACGGGGTGAGGGGAGACGGGAAGAAAATGACAGAGTGGACGAGGAATGGCAGGCGGCAAGAAGCTGAGGAAAAGGACCAAGTGACCGCGGCGGGAAGAAAACAACGGAGAGGACGAGGCGAGGGCGGCGGGAAGGAGCTGAGAGAAAGGATGAGGTGAGGGCGGCGGGAAGGAGCTGAGAGAAAGGACGAGGTGAGGGCGGCGGGAAGGAGCTGAGGGAAAGAACGGGGTGAGGGGAGACGGGAAGAAAATGACGGAGTGGACGAGGAGAGGGAGGCGGCAAGAAGCTGAGGAAAAGGACCAAGTGACCGCGGCGGGAAGAAAACGACGGAGAGGACGAGGCGAGGGCGGCGGGAAGGAGCTGAGAGAAAGGACGAGGCGAGGGCGCCGGGAAGGAGCTGAGGGAAAGAACGCGGTGAGGGGAGACGGGAAGAAGATGACCGAGTGGAAGAGGAGAGGGAGGCGGCAAGAAGCTGAGGAAAAGGACCAAGTGACCGCGGCGGGAAGAAAACGACGGAGAGGACGAGGCGAGGGCGGCGGGAAGGAGCTGAGAGAAAGGACGAGGCGAGGGCGGCGGGAAGGAGCTGAGGGAAAGAACGCGGTGAGGGGAGACGGGAAGAAGATGACCGAGTGGACGAGGAGAGGGAGGCGGGAAGAAGCTGAGGAAAAGGACCAAGTGACCGCGGCGGGAAGAAAACGACGGAGAGGACGAGGCGAGGGCGGCGGGAAGGAGCTGAGGGAAAGGACGAGGCGAGGGCGGCGGGAAGGAGCTGAGGGAAAGAACGGGGTGAGGGGAGATGGGAAGAAGATGACCGAGTGGACGAGGAGAGGGAGGCGGGAAGAAGCTGAGGAAAAGGACCAAGTGACCGCGGCGGGAAGAAAACGACGGAGAGGACGAGGCGAGGGCGGCGGGAAGGAGCTGAGGGAAAGAACGGGGTGAGGGGAGACGGGAAGGAGCTGAGGGAAAGAACGGGGTGAGGGGAGACGGGACGAAGATGACCGAGTGGACGAGGCGAGGGAGGCGGGAAGAAGCTGAGGAAAAGGACCAAGTGACCGCGGCGGGAAGAAAACGACGGAGAGGACGAGGCGAGGGCGGCGGGAAGGAGCTGAGAGAAAGGACGAGGCGAGGGCCGCGGGAAGGAGCTGAGAGAAAGGACGAGGTGAGGGCGGCGGGAAGGAGCTGAGGGAAAGAACGGGGTGAGGGGAGACGGGAAGAAAATGACGGAGTGGACGAGGAGAGGGAGGCGGGAAGAAGCTGAGGAAAAGGACCAAGTGACCGCGGCGGGAGGAAAACGACAGAGAGGACGAGGCGAGGGCGGCGGGAAGGAGCTGAGAGAAAGGACGAGGTGAGGGCGGTGGAAAGGAGCTGAGGGAAAGAATGGGGTGAGGGCGGTGGGAAGGAGCTGAGGGAAAGAATGGGGTGAGGGGCACGGGAAGAAGATGACGGAGTGGACGAGGAGAGGGAGGCGGGAAGAAGCTGAGGAAAAGGACCAAGTGACCGCGGCGGGAAGAAAACGACGGAGAGGACGAGGCGAGGGTGGCGGGAAGGAGCTGAGAGACAGGACGAGGTGAGGGCGGCGGAAAGGAGCCAAGGGAGACACTGCCCGCGATGGAGACGTTTTGGGGAGGAGGGGCGGGCGGGATCCGTGCGGCGGAAAGCGGGGCGGGGGGGGCGCCCCCAACCCCGGGCCCGACACCGCCGCCCTCCCACCGCCCCCAGGACCCCTAGGTACCCGCCAGCCCTGTACCATCGTGGAGCGGAGTGGACCGGAAAGGACGAGACCCTGCCCAGGGCGGCGCCCAAGGTAAGCACCCCGTGGGCTCGCTGTGCCAGCCGTGCCGCGGCTCAAGTGCCAGGAATTGGCGGAAAGAAAAAGGTGACACGGAGATAGCAAACAGCAAGAGAGGTGGGAGGGTCTGTGGGGGCGAGGCGGGGTCGGGAGGGGGAGGCTTGAGAAAGATGGACAGAGAGGAGGGCCGCATCCCCACACCCAAACACCTCCGGGGAATCCTTCACCTACGTGTGTGCGGCCCCGGGGGAGCAGGCTTCACTGCCCCGTGTGCGGCCCCGGGGGAGCAGGCTGGGGAGCAGGCTTCGCTGCCCCGTGTGCGGCTCCGGGGGAGCAGGCTTCGCTGCCCCGTGTGCGGCCCCAGGGGAGCGGGCTTCGCTGCCCCGTGTGTGGCCCAATCCCCCTCTCCCCCTTGCCCTCGCTGTCGGGCCGGGCCGGGCCGGGCCATGATGTGCCACCAAAGATGCCCCTGGGTTCTAGTTCGGGGCCGCGCTCCCTTCCCCGGCCTGGTCTGTCCGGCGTTCGGGACGCAGGCTTTCCGTGTGGAGCATCGGCTCCTGCGAAGGACCCCCGCCTCTCAACCGGCTCCCGCTCCCTTTCCTGCAGGCCTCTGCCGCTCCCCCTCTAGACTCCTTAAGGGCAGGGGACCCGCCCACCGATTCCGTGGTAGGGTAGTCTCCCAGATCCCAGCCGCAGAGCGGTCCGCACCTAGTTAGCCCTCGATAAATACCTATTGATCGATCGATCGGTTGACCGACGAAGCATAGAGCCGAACGACGGCGTACCGGTGAGAAGGCGGGCGTGGGAGGCGAGCCGGGCGGGGATTCGACCAGTGCCTGGACTGGGGAGGGGAGCGAGGGGAGAGGGAGGATCATTTCCTCCACCTGATCGATTTCCTTTTTTTTTTTTTTTTGGAATTTAAAGCGGGCAGACGTCGGGGGAGGGTCGGGCACGAGCCCTCGCCTACCCCTGCCGCTTTAGCTCCGCGGTAATAAATCCTGATACTGTCGATAGGGAGAAGGAGACCGGTGATGATGATCGTGGTCTTCGTGAGGCGCTTCCTAGGTGCCCGGCACCGCGTTGAGCAGTGGGGTGGTTCCCAAGCTGGTCCCTGTGCCATTCATTGTGTTTCACTCCTTTGTAGAGGGCGTCGGATGGAGGCGTCTCCTCCGGGCCGAGTCGCACCGCCGCCCTTAAACGTAGTTGGGCGATGAACGGCGAGAACTCTGACAGTTCCTCCGATTCAGATGCCGACGAGCTCCCGCGGAAAGCAAAGCGGGAGAACCGTGGCGTCCTCTCTCCCGTTCCGTTGGTCCCGCGCAGTCAGAAGCAGCCAGCTCGGGCCGGGGGGAGGGCCAGCGACGACTGGGCTAGTGCAGTGCTGACGGACGATAGCCAGGACGAGTTGGCCAGACAGTTCGAGAAGCTGGAAATCAAGGAGAGCGCCGCCGAGAGCGGGCGGGCGGAGACCCAGAATCGTTTGCTAGCCAGAAAACTCCCGAGAGTGCAGGAGGCAGAGAAAGGAGACCACGAGCCGGCTGAAGGCGTCTGGGGAGCCTCCCCCATCGCAAGGACAGAAGAGAATAAAGGAAAATGCCATCCCCAGCGCAAATGCCTCGTCGAAGGAAAACCGGAAGAGAGACAAGAGATAAATTACAAAAGATACTACGATATTCCTGAGGCGGGTTCGGAGGAAGTAGTGGCAAGGGAAATTTCCCACAGGTGAGCCCTCGCATTTGTTTAATCCGCGTCTCTGTTGTACGTTGACGGTCTTGGTTAAGACGCACGGGAAGCAGCGTGGCGGGGTGGACAGAGCACAGGCCTGGGGGTCAGAAGGGCGTGGGATCTAATGCCGACTCTGCCACCTGTCTGCCGCGTGGCCCCGGGCGGGCCACTTCACTCCGCCGGGCATCCGTAAAATGGGGAGCGAGACGGGGAGCTCTGCGTGGGACAGGGACCGCGTCCAACCCGATTTGCCTCTGTTCACCCCAACGCTCAGTACGGTGCCGGGCACATAGCGAGCGCTTGACTGATACCACAGTCATTACTACTGGTATCGTCATCATCATTGTTCTCATTGTTACTGCCGCTGCGTGCTGGGCGCTGCCCCGAGCCCCGGGGTGGACACAAGCCAAGCCGGGTGGACGCAGTCCGTGGCCCTCACGGGGCTCACGGCCTCAAGCCCCATTTTGCGGGTGGGCTGAGTGGGGCTCAGAGAAGGGAAGTGACTTGCCCAAGCTCACACGGCCGACAGGCGGGGCCGACAGGCGGGGGAGTGAGGATTCGAACCCGGCTCCTCCCGGACTCCCGGGCCCGTGTCTTATCCACGAGGCCTCGTTCCCCCTCGCCGACATTTAAACCAGCCCCACGATTTAGCGGGAGACCCCGGGCCCCGACCTGAAAGAACTTCGCTGAGTTCTTTCTCTCTTTTCTGTCGTCCTCGCTTCTGCCCGTAGACAATTTGAATGTGAGGCGCGAATCCCGCGGCGAAGGCCGCGGGCCGTACTTGCGCGCTCTTGTCTCAGTCACCAGGGCGCCAAGTTCCAGGAAGTAGGAGTGGCTAGGAGAGGGGAGGGGAGCTTTGACAGACACGAATCGGGCTCCTGGAAAATGCTGGCAGTGCTCTAGTTTTTGTGCCCTTGGAAAGATTAATAGGCCTGTCGCCTCGGTGGCGAAGAGATGGTTCGAAATGGTCCGAATGGATGAGAAATGCCAATGCCTGCACCGTGTATCGTTTTCAATTTTACTGCTTTCTGGTTAGCCAGGGCTCGAAGGCGAGGCAGAATTTCTGGTTGTTGTCTCTGGGAGGAGGATTCAGCCAGAAGCAAACCCGCCGGGAGAATCCAGCCAAAACCTGATGGTCGCTTTGCGATTTGAGGCTTTCCTTTTGAGATGTTTCCGGCTGGAGGTGGGTGACCTGGGGTCTTGCCTCTTTTGTGGTGGTTGTTTCTTTTGCTGTCTCAAACTACAACAGCGGAGCAGAGTCGGCCCCTCGGCATTTTATTTTTCCATAATTTTCTAACGTACCTTGGACTCCCGCTTGGGTCTTCGTGTCTCGTCCTATGCCGCCGAGTCGTTTCCGACCCATAGAGATGCCACCGACGCATCTCTCCCAGAACGCCCCGCTCTCCATCTGCAATCGTGCCGGTAGTGTAGCCGTGGAGTTTTCTTGGTAAAAAGACGGAAGTGGTTCGCCACTGCCGCCTTCCGTGCAGTCAACTCGAGCTTCTGCCCTCGACTCTCTCCCGGGCCGCTGCTGCCCGGCATGGGCGAGTTTGGCTTTGTAGCAGGTCGCCTTCCACTCGCCAGCCACTGCCCGAGCTTGGAATGGAAGGGGTAGGCCTCTTCTGGGCTCTCCCTCCCATAGCCGAGAGTGGCAGAGTCCTGGAAACTCTCCAGGTGTGACCCCGAGAGGGGATGGGTCTTCTCAGAAGTCACTAAAAGCCTTGACTCTGGGACCCGCCCGTTCATCCGAGCGCCAGCCAAAGCAGGTCAATGGTCCATCGGGGAGATTTCTCGGGCAGTGTGAAGTGTGAATCCTGTCATGAGGATTCCCAGTCAGGTAGGAGGGGAAATATCAGTTGAGGAAGAATGGGTTTGTCTTGCCAGGTTCATTCATTCGATAGTATTTATTGAGCGCTTACTATGTGCAGAGCACTGTACTAAGCGCTTGGAATGAACAAGTCGGCAACAGATAGAGACGGTCCCTGCCGTTTGACGGGCTTACAGTCTAATCGGGGGAGACGGACAGACAAGAACAAGGGCAATAAATAGAGTCGAGGGGAAGAACATCTCGTAAAAACAATGGCAACTAAATAGAATCAAGGCGATGTACAATTCATTAACAAAATAAATAGGGTAATGAAAATATATACAGTTGAGCAGACGAGTACAGTGCTGAGGGGATGGGAAGGGAGTGGGGGAGGAGCAGAGGGAGATGGGGGGAAAAGAGGGTTAAGCTGCGGAGAGGTGAAGGGGGGGCGGTAGAGGGAGTAGAGGGAGAAGGGGAGCTCAGTCTGGGAAGGCCTCTTGGAGGAGGTGAGTTTTAAGTAGGGTTTTGAAGAGGGGAAGAGAATTAGTTTGGCGGAGGTGAGGAGGGAGGGCATTCCAGGACCCCTGGAGGACGTGTCCCAGGGATCGACGGCGGGATAGGTGAGACCGAGGGACGGTGAGGAGGTGGGAGGCGGAGGAGCGGAGCGTGCGGGGTGGGTGGTAGAAAGAGAGAAGGGAGGAGAGGTAGGAAGGGGCAAGGTGATGGAGAGCCTTGAAGCCTAGAGTGAGGAGTTTTTGTTTGGAGCGGAGGTCGATAGGCAACCACTGGAGGTGTTTAAGAAGGGGAGTGACATGCCCAGATCGTTTCTGCAGGAAGATGAGCCAGGCAGCGGAGTGAAGAATAGACTGGAGCGGGGTGAGAGAAGAGGAAGGGAGATCAGAGAGAAGGCTGACATAGTAGTCTAGCCGGGATATAACAAGAGCCTGTAGCAGTAAGGTAGCCGTTTGGGTGGAGAGGAAAGGGCGGATCTTGGCGATATTGTAAAGGTGAAACCGGCAGGACTTGGTAACGGATAGGATGTGTGGGGTGAATGAGAGAGACGAGTCAAGTTGTGTCTTGGGTTGGAGAGGGACCTCGAACGGAGAGTGAGTAGTTACTTCGAGGGCGTCTTGTGTTTAGACTGATGTGATAGCTTTCCCGTGGGTCTAGAAAATCTGACTTAGTACGTGGAGACTTGGAAAACGTGGTCTTTCGCTGAAAGCTTTGTGCATTCGGTTTGGAACGAGGACAGTTCCCCAGTTCGTAGATGGCTGGACAACTTCCAGGTAATTCATACTACCGGCCAAACGATTTCCAAGGTGCCTCCCGTCCCTGCAAGTGAAAACAACCGAGAGTAAGCGTGGAATTTACTTTATGTGACTTTCCCTGTAGGCTACGGGTACCGCAGAAAGAGCTGATAGCCCGAGCAGTGGGAATAATTGGGACCAAAAAGGCAATTCAGCTGCTGATAGAAACTGTTGAAGTGGAACAAAAAGGCGGAATCCTTAAACCGATGAGGAAGGACTGCCTTCCTTTATGCTTTCCATAGCACGGCATGTCTATTGGATAGCTTTCAGAGGATCTTTTTTTTTTTTTTTGCCTCATGGTTGAGATCTTCTTATTTTTTTCCTTCTTTTGTCACGCATCATTCTGCATGGCCTAGGGGATAATGCACGGGCCTGGGAGTCACTAGCCGTCAGTGTGACCTTGGGCGAGTCACTTAAGTTCTCTGGGCCTCAGTTTCCTCTACTGTAAAATGGGGATTTAGTTCCTGTTCTCCCTCCTACTTGAGTGGGGCCCACCTGATCAACTGGTATCTACTCCAGCTAAACCCCGGTTCTTTTCACCGAAAACTCTAGTAAGTGGTCCAAAATTGGAATTCCCAGGAAACGGAATTTTTCCTTCTCTCTCGTGCCGCTCAGGCAGCTGAAAGAGCAGAAAGGCTCAGGGTCGGTTTCAGACGCTAAGGAAGGGAAGCCATCACTTCAGGGCACAGGCCCGGCGGTAGAGGCACGGCCCTGGCACCCGGCAGCGGCGATGGCCCTGTCGGGTCACCCCACCCTGCGGCACCCCGGCGGGGAGAGAGCTAAGGAAATCCCCCTCCCAGCCCCTCCATCCAACCTGCCCTGCTGCAGGGGCGGTGCTGAGAAGCTCCCCAGTCAGGCGGTCAGTCAGTTGTATTTATTGAGCGCTTCCCGCGTGCACGGCCCTGTACTAAGTGCTTGGGAGAGTACAACAGAACGACATAACAGAAACATTCCTTACCCACAGTGAGCTTATTCCTGGTCATATGTAGCGTATCTCTGTTCCCAGCAGGCCGCTACTATCCTGCACTACTGGAGATTGGTTTTGAAGTCATGGTGTGATGTGTTGTATCCACTCGATGGGTCGCTTCAGTGCAGGGCGGTAACTTGTATCTACCCCAGCGCTTAGAACAGTGTTTGACGCATGGTAATCGTGTAACAGATACTGTAAAAAAGCACACAGCAGCTGGTCAGGGCCCGTGTCTGTCACTCTCGCTACATCCTTCCAAGTGCCTGGCACCATGCCCTGTGCACCGGAGGACCTCGGGAAATACAGATGAGTCTGACGTCTAATTGTTGTAGCGGGTTTTCAATGGTCTGGCTGATGGTCTGTCCGGGAGGGGGGCGGCGGGGGGGAGGGGGGTGAATATAAATGACGCTTGCGTTCATTTATGTAGGATGGAAGTGGAAGAAAAACACCCAGAGAAGTCTATCTGAGTGTCTTGAGAAACACTAAGAGCCTAACTGCTGAACAAATTGAGGTAAAAATCGTGTTGGCGCCGTGCCGCTCGGGGAACGGGAGGCTCGGTAGCTATTACTCAGGGAACCACGCACGAGGCTGCGACGGCCGTTGATTGATCAAGGGCGTCCATCGAGCGCTCCCAGTGTGCCGAGCACTGTAGTAGGCGCTTGGGAGAGAACGAGGCGGTCTCCGGGTACTTGCACGTGCGGGCTTCCCTTCCGGTAATGGTTGCGGTTCAAGGCGGTTGAGCAAGCTGTCCTTGACCCCTTCGATGTGGACGTGGTGCGCTATCAGGCTGCTAGTCCATCTCCGGAGAGGTCCTTCTTTATTCTGCACTGGCCCATCGTGGGCCCAGTGGACCCCTGGACCGCTACAAAGATGTGGGATAGCTATGATGAAATCATAGCATGAAATTGTTGCCTTCATAGGAAGTCCAATTCTCCCTGTCCTTTGCCTTCACATTTCCCATCCTCTGTAGACCCCCTTCTCCCCTCCCTTCATCCCCTGCTCCGTTCTTTTATCCATCTTTGGGAGACTGGGGTGAAACCCTGGTGGCAACGTTAAGAGGGATAGTGAGGCGCATATATACATGCTGGCAGTCCCGGGATGTATGGTGCAATTGGTTTGAGAAATCTGCACGTCAAGTCAAAGGGATGTAACCCGAAACCAGTTTTATCACAGGAACAATGCTGTAAATGGGGGGAGTGATTCCTGAACCAAGGTCAGATCCTCTAATGCTACCAAAAATTGCCCAGAATTGGGTACTCGGCCAACTCTCGATGAATGATACGGCTATAATAATGTATTTATAGCCAAATCAGGGAGGTTCCGAGTTACGGTAGGCAGCTTTTACTTGGTGAGATCCCGCTGGGGCTTGTGGGAGTGGTCAGAAGACCACTAGAACTCTAGAAGTGGTCGTGACTGCCGCTCCCTTCCACACTGTGTACGCCTAAGAATTCTTGGCTGCATCGATGGGATCAGTCCACTGACAGTCACTCTCTGTTTGCAAAACCCTTGCTCGAGGAAGGCAATCTCTCCCCTGATATTTTTTGTTTGTCTTGCTTTCTCTCTCTGCTTCTGTCTCTCTCGCTCTGTTTCTGCCCCTACACATCACTACCCCCCTTCCAATAATCAGTTGAATAGAATTCCCAGCCTGGGCAGAACTGAAATTTCTATCCAATCTTATAAATCTTCCTCTATAGAATATTTATTAGCAAGGTCTCATTATTTGATAGTTAATTAAATTAATGTCTTTTTTTAAGGAAATTTTCTGTGAGGAACAAAAATGCAAAAATAAACATCCAAAGGATGCTGAGAAGAGAAGCCTACAAGTCTGGAGGGGAAAATTGAAGTATCGTAATTTTAAAGAAGATTGCAGTCCTTCTAGCATGGCATCGGCCCCTCCAGAAGATTCAAAGGAAGAATGCAATGAAACTAAGTTAGGTTCAGAGGAAGCAGTCAAGGTTGTTCCTCCTCACGACTGTGAGCTTTCTTAATGGTACCCTGAATCTGTTTTTTTAAACAAAAATTGTTTAAAAACCTTAGAGTTATTCTGTTGTTTGATTAGGACTATGTTGTTGATTTTTGTGTGCAACATATTAAAGAAAGGTTCTGAGCTAGGGAAGGCATCGGTTCCTTTCATATTTGGGGAATTAATGTAATAGAGTCTAATATGATGGGTTTAGGGTCTTCTTTTTATTTCCTCTAATTTAAATTTTAAATTTAATGTTGATACGAAACAACTTAATAGCCACTGAGTAGCCACTGAATTAAACAGTCGTTGAAGGGTGGTATGGGCATTTCTGGTTTCAATTTTGTTTGGGTCAATTCTTTTTCTTTAGAAGAATATGTAGTCAAGGCTCTTTATAAGATGGGACGTGACTTGGGTTATTCACTTGGTCACTAGTATCTCTTGATCTGTATGAGCTCTTTTAAAGAACAGTCCCATCCAAACCAATCCTACTCTGTACATGATTCTTTTGGGGCTATTCCTGGAAAAGAGACCCAATTCTGCAGCTGAAGCTGAACTGTTAGCTTATTTTTTCAGTTCTGGGACTGCAGAGAACCGTGACGTCTAGTTGTTACCTCTCAATATACAATAATTTTCACCAGTCTAATAATCTTCTTCTTAGTCTTAACCATGAGGAGTGAGTGAGGGACACATGATTTACAAAGAGGTTTCAACCTAAAACCTTAATTTGGTCCAAACTGATTGCCTTCCAAACACAAAATCTGATCTGTCTGATGTGTGGAAACAAAAATAAGGTTTGGCAATTTACTTGGCTTTCTACCTTCTTTTGAGTATCTTTACAAAAAATCCAACTTTTCCCTAAAATCTCAAAATGCATTTTTTCTTAAAGAATAACAACACGGGTGGTTCATATAGCAGAAATGTTTCCAGAATTAATGGGAAAGATTACAAATAATTATTTTGAGAATGGAAACCAAAAAGCCAAATTATGCATAGCTACCCCAGAGTTCACATGTGCAACATTTTTATAGTTTTAAAATGGGAAATATGAGCATTAAGCAATTATATGGTGTGAAAGGAGAAGGCGGAGGTTATCAGACAGTTCAGTATGTGAAAAATCTCCATCTCCCAATGAGAAATGGCAAAGCTTTCAATCGGTATTAAATTAGTAAGAATGTGTAACTGAATGCACCTAAACAAATGCCATCTTGTGGAAAAAGGAAAGGGGCTGGGCCCAGAGATGGCCAGTATCTGGCAGCTATGATGCCACCCCCAGGTCCAGGTCTGAACTTTGGGGTAGCTATGAAATTTCTTAGAGAGCAACAGCATATCGGCCTTGAGGAAGAGGAAGCATGCTCTTTGCCACACTGTTGACTCAAGAACAGAAGCCCAGACCCAACAATTCCTAGAAAGAAGCCAAAAATCTTACCCAGCATCATGGATTTCTAGGAAGGAGGCCAGACACGCAAGTCACTCCTCTAAAGCATTAATTTTGCATTGCATGTAGAAGATACAGACAATAATTGCCCAGAAACTAGGGGAAAGAAAACACCACCACATTGGTGGCTCACTGATCTCACTGCACCTTCCAGTGACCATCCCATCTCCCCCCATCATTCCTTTCCAAACTCCTCCCGTGAGTTTATACCCGATGCCTCCACTTTTCATTCATTCATTCAATTGTATTTATTGAGCACTTACTGTGTGCAGAGCACTGTACTAAGCGCTTGGGAAAGTACAATACAGCAATGAAGAGAGACAATTCCTGCCCACAACAAGCTCACAGTCTACGGGGGGCAGAGACAGACATCAATATAAATAAAATGACAGATATATACATAAGTGCTGTGGGGTGGGGTGAGAAGGGAAGAGCAAAGGAAGCAAGTCAGGGTGACGTAGAAGGGAGTGAGAGATGAGGAAAAGTGGGGCTTAATTCGGGAAGGCCTCCTGGAGGAGAAGTGCCTTCAGTAAGGCTTTGAAGGGGGATTGTCTGGTGGATCTGAGGAGGGAGGGTGTTCCAGGCCAGAGGCAGGACATGGGTCAGGGGTTGGTTACGAGACAGGTGAGATGAAGGCCCAGTGAGAAGGTTAGCACCAGAGGAACGAAATGTGTGGGCTGGGATGTAGAAGGAGAGAAGTGAGGTGAGGTAGGAAAGGATAGGTAGGAGCCACATACATGCTGTCATTATAGTTCGGGGCCCAAAAGAGACATTCCATCCATTCAAGTTTCCTCTGGTGAAATGGGGATAAGATAGATTGTGTGCCTCAGGGGGGAAAGGGCTCCATTTCATAACCTGGTACCCAACCCAGCATTTCACACACAGTAAGTGGTTAATGAATTTAATAGTTGTAATTATATTTGTTAAGCACCTCCTGTGAACAGAACACTGTACCAAGCACTGGGAAAGAATATACAGGTGGGAATTAAACACTGTCCTTGGCCCTCAGAGGGTTCACAATCAAAATATAAAAAGGAGGAAAGAGGACTGGTGACAAGTACATAAGGTAAGATGAAACAAAACACTAAGACAACATAGGGAAGAAACCAAAGATCAGTAGGGTGTTGTGGCAGGAGGAGCAGAATTTCAGGCTCCTTGCTGTTCGAAGTGACCATCACAACTGTGGCCATAGGGACTGCTACAGCAGCAGGCGCCACAGCCTTCCAGAGGTTTTGTCGGGCAGTTCCAGGCTGCTGCTGCTGCTTCCCTCTGTCCCGCCGGGGTGGTGGAAGGTGAGTTGAGATGGAAGTTCATTGATGATGCAAGAGGAGAATTGGTGTGGGACCCAGGGAGGCAGCATGGGGGTCAGCATGGCAGCACCAAGATGGTACTGTTGTGCATAAGCCATTCAGTGTTGGATTTTAGAGCCCAGAAAGTTTCGCGTGAGAGATAGTGAGAAAGGGAGAGCTATTTGTACACAGTTAAATCATCTAGTAAAGAAACTCATGACTTCTGATTAAATTCAATACGCAGTGATGAGCTTGACTCGAAGTGAAGTCATACAGCCTAATACTTGAGTGAAGTGAAGTCAGAATTTGAGTTAGAAAAAATGACTATCTAAATTTAGATCAACGACAAGCACCTACGGATTTAAGGTCGATCGTAAATGCTCCTTATTACTTGAAAAGTTTTGTAAAAGCGGGACTTGTTCCTGAGAGCAAGAAGACAACATTTAAAAGAGGATCTCCAGAAGGCTAAAATATTTTTAAATACTGCAAGAAAAAAAGCCATTCTTTAAAAAAAAAAACAACTTTAGTCACTCAGGACCAGAAAAGTTTCTTTCTAGCCAGATAACCCAGCTCTTTTTGGGCTACTATTTATGGAAGATAGCTGTCTAATCGGTCCATTAACAGTATTTATTGAGTGCCTATTGTGTGCAGAGCACTGTAGCAAGCACTTGGAAAGTTTTCAAAAGCTAGTAGACAAGATCCTTCTCATAAAGCTTACATTCTTGAGGGCAAGACAGACCCTAAAATAGTTTGCGGATAGAAGGAAGAAGAACAAAGGGGTATATATATGAGTTAACCAATTACCACCCCTCTCAGGATGCCACCTGGAGAGTTTTTAGTACTCTACCAGTCTCGGCTATGGGAGGGAGAGTCAAGCAGAGGCATACCCGTTCCATTCCTAGCTTGGCCAGTGACTAGCGAGTGGAAGGCAATCTGCTACAAGTCACCTGTGCTTGGCAGCAGCAGCACAGGAGAGAGTCGAGGGCAGAGACTCAAGTTTACTGCACGGAAGATGGCAATGGTAAACCACTTCCGTATTTTTACCAAGAAAACTCTAAGGATACACTACCCAAATGATTGCAGATGGAGGTGGGGCGTTCTGGGAGAGATGTGACTATGGAGTCGCTATGGGTCGGAAACGACAGCATAAGGCAAGACAAGACAAACTATTACCACACAATTTAAGTCAAAGCAGGGGTATATGAAGTTCTTGGCATCCTTCATTGGAGACCAAATTAGTGAAAAGTTTAGCACAGTGCTTTGCACACAGTAAGCACTTAATAAATATGATTGAATGAAAGGCATAAGGAATGAGGACCTATGGAAAAACCAAGTGGGCACATGATGCAAGAGGAGAATTGGTGTGGGAACCCATGGAGGCAGCATGGGGGTC
Organism: Ornithorhynchus anatinus; assembly: GCF_004115215.2. NCBI lineage: Eukaryota > Metazoa > Chordata > Mammalia > Monotremata > Ornithorhynchidae > Ornithorhynchus > Ornithorhynchus anatinus. The sequence goes on along the minus strand of NC_041753.1, from coordinate 33,022,584 downwards.
AGCATGGCCGCACCATCCAACACTGAACGGTTTATGCACAATAGTACCATCTAAGGGAGCTAGTGGGCACATGAACCACCCCACTAAAATAGCCAAGCACCTGAAACAAATTCATTACACATGCATTTAACTTGAGAGAATGGCAAAAGTTACCTGGAAGAGATTAACTGGAACTGAGCTACAATGTATCAAATAAAAACATGACAAATAAGTAACACTGGAAATGTCATTGAGATGTAAAAGATGTTAGGCATCAACAGCATCATCATAGACAGAATTTACTGAGTGGCTCCAGCCTGCAATGAGCTGTACTAAGTACTTGGAGAGTAAAGAGATATTCCTGTCCACAGTGTGCTAACAATCTAATTGGAGGAATACAAGAAACCGCAAATTGATAAATGTACAGGAGCATCTGAAGTTACAACCACCACACAGTATGTGCAACTTAAGGATAATAATAATGGTATTTGTTAAGCATTTACTATATGCCAAACACTGTACTAAGTACTAATTATCAGGTCCCATATGGGGCTCACAGTCTAAGTAGAAGGGAGACCAGTTATTGAATCCCCATTTTGCAGATGAAGAAACTGAAGCACAGAGAAGTTGAGTGACTTGCCCAGGGTTACACAGCAGGTAAGTGGTAGAGCTGGAATTAGAACCCAGATCCCCTGACTCCCAGGCCCATGCTCTTTCCACTAGGCTATGCTGCTTCTTCACTGTCTCTCTAGCACAGTTTCTATAAGTAAACAGTATATGCTATGCTGTGCCTAAGTCTCAGTATATGTAATGCCCGCCTCTGTACATGCAATCAGTTTCTTCCCCATGCTCTCCTGTTCTCAGCTTTTTGCCACCCTCTCACATGCCAATCCCCACTCACCTCCCCTTCCTGTACCAGTGGTTTTTTTGCCTTTAAAAAGGAACTACAGCAGTGACTGCAGCTGCTGCAGCAAACCCAGCCCACTCGCTGCCTACCTTCCTCTTCCAGTTTGTAGCCCTGCCCCTAAAGCCCAATCCAAGTCACAGGAACGGGGACATGGATGGACTTGAAGAGTGGAGTGTGGTCCCATCCCCTCCTAAAGATGCAGAATTTGCATCTTCCGGAAAGCGAGGGCCCTCCTCTATCTGCATCTCTTCACTCAGTTCCAACACAACTGGCCTTATATGGAAGATGGAGTTGCTTTTTATTCCGAAGTATTTCTATACTTGCCACTAGAGACATACATTAGAGTGATCCTCACCAGCGGATTCTCACTGAGTTTTGGTTGCTCCTACTTCCCTCCAACAGACACAGAGGAGAAAAGCCAAGACAAAATCCTCCCACTCTGACCCCTTTGGTTAACATTCTACCTCTTTTCTTTCCCCCTTTTCATGTCATGTTCCTAAACCTCATTTCGTCCAGCCTCTCCCAGTCATTTAAGTGTTTATTTTGGGTTGAGAGAGAGAGAAGGCGGAGTTGTGTTTATCTGCCGCCACCTAGTGTCTGTTGCATAGACTGAAACTGCAGAGTTGGGCTAGCGACCGCTGGGTGTCGACTACTTGCTTTTGCAGGCAAACTGAACATAATTCTTCCTCACATTGGAGCACCTGTCCCATCCCTTCCGCTGCCCTGTGGCTTTGGAAGCTGCAGGCGGGGAGGGGAGGGGGCTGGGTAGGGAAGAGACAGAGGCCTGTTGAGTAAAGAAAGTCAGTAGGCTGAGCCAGTGGCAGTGCCAGGATGAATTCCACCTGCCTTCCCGTTTGACAGCAAGTGAAGGAATGCCCAGCTATCACGAAACTGGCACATCTCCTCCCCTCGCGAAGCAGTTGGTATTTATTATTAATTATAATAATAATACTGATTGTGGTATTTGTTAAACACTTACTATGTGCCAGACACTGTACTAAGCTCCGGGGTGAATGTAAGCTTGTCAAAGGGCAAGGACTGTATCTGTTACCGATTTGTACATTCCAAGCGCTTAGTACAGTGCTCTGCACATAGTAAGCACTCAATAAATACTATTGAATGAATGAATGAAAGGGTGGACACAGTCCCTGTGCCATGTGGGACTCACAGTCTTAATCTCCATTTTACAGATGAGGGAACCAAGGCACGGAGAAGTTAAGAGATTTGCCCAAGTTCACCAGGAGATTAGAACCAGGGTCCTTCTGACTCCCAGGCCCATGCTGTATCCACTAGGCTATACTGCTTCTCTGGTGATTGAACAGTCTGGGCTGGCTGCCTGGACAGAACTGGAGAAAGTCACAGGATTGCACTTGGTAGCCTTGGCTAGCAGAGACAGACAGAACCAGATGCTTGTAGTGAACTGTTCTGGATGTCCCCTCGATTTAGCAGGCCCGGAACACCAGCACCTCTCCAGGGAAAGGGTAAGGAGTGGGAGGGTAAAACTGGGTCTGGAAGGAGGAAGCAGTGGCTCCAGGAGTGACACTTGGCCCTACAGTTGCCCAGTCCTGCCCCGTCGGGTGAATACAGCTGCCTTGGGCCCAGGACAATCAAGCACCCAGGGGTGGGGTTCCACCCTAGACTGCCTCCTTCCTGTGGGAGACGACTGAGTGAACCAGCAGGGTGGGGGTTCCCCCCCGCCCGCTGCTTCCTACTGACCCTCGTTCCTGCTGATGGCCCAAACCTCTGCCTCCCCTTATCCACCCACCCTCCCTGTAGCCATCAAGCCTCCCTACTCTATTGTCCTCTCCCTAGCGTTCTGCCTGCAGTGAGCACTCAATAAATGCCACTGAGTGTTGTTACTGTCACTTGTACTTGCTGGTGCCCCCTGGTTGGAGGAATTTGGAGGAGAAGAGCAGGAGAGATGAAACATTTAGGTGAGAAAATACAAGCTTACCTTACAGGATGGTTGTCACTCAGGTGAACAGGATCCTTAGGCTCCTTCCACTTCACCCTCAGAGGCCCAGGCTGCCGCAGTGGATTGGGCTGAAGTTTTGATGCTGTGGCTCAGTAGTGCAGTGGAAATGACTGATAGATTTTCTTTCATGGGGTAATAATAACAACAAAAGCAACAGCTGTAGTGGTGAGGAATGAGGATAGATAGTAGGGAGACAGGTTGAGTGCCTTAAAGGCGAAGGTGAGTAGTTTCTGTTTGATGTGGAGATGAATGGGAAACCATTGGAAGTTTTTGAGGAGAGAGGTGATGCTTGCAGAACAATTTTTTAGAAACATTGATCTGGGCAGCAGAGTGAAGTATGGACTGGAGTGGGGAGAGACTGGAGGCAAGGAGGTCAATGAGGAGGATGATGCAGTAGTCAAGGAATGATAGGATAAGTGTTCGGATCAGTGGGGTAGCAGTTTGGATGAAGAAGGGGCAGACTCTAGAGATGTTGTGATTACAATCTTCTTGTAATAATAATAATTATGGTACTTGTAAGCGCTTACTATGGACCAAATACCGTTCTAAGCACTGGGGTAGATAAAAGACAAAACAAGTTGGTTCCAGTCCCTGTTCCATATGGGGTTCACAGTCTAAGTAGGAGGGAGAACAAGAGAACTGAGGCATGGAGAATTTAAGTGACTTGCCCAAGGTCACACAGCAGACACACAGAGGAGCCAGGAGAACTCAAAGTCTTCTGACTCTCAGACCCATACTGTCTTCCATTAGGTTCTGCTACCAACTGAATTTTATTGTACTCTTCCAAGTTCTTAGTACAGTGCTCTGCACACAGTAACACAATAGGATTGACTGACTGATAGAATTGACAGTGATGGGCTGAATATGCAGGTTGAAGGGGAGAGATGAGTGAAGGAAAATGCTAAGGTTGTGGGCATGTGTAACAGGGAGGATGATGGTATGGTCAACAGTGATGGGAAAGTTGTTGGGAGGAGAGGGTTTAAAAACCCTCCTTTGACCTCACTGCATCCTGAGTGACCATCCCATCTCTCTCCTATCATTCCTTTCCAAATTCCTCCAGTGAGTTTATACCTGATGCCTCCACTTTTCATTCATTCCATCATATTTACTGAGTGTTTACTGTGTGCAGAGCACTGTACTTAGCACTTGGGAAAGTACAATACAGCAATAAAGAGAGACAATCTCTGCCCACAGCGAGCTCACAGTCTACAAGGAGGGAGACAAACTTCAATACAAGTAAACAGACATCAATATAAATACATAAAATTGCAAATATATACATAAATGCCTGGGGCAGTGAGAGGGGGAAAGAGCAAAGGGAGTGAATCAGGGTGATGCGGAAGGGAGTGGGAGATGAGGAAAAGGGGGCTTAGTCTGGGAAGGCCTCTTGGAGGAGATGTGCCTTCAGTAAGGTTTTGAGGGGCGGGAAAGTAATTGGCAGATTTGAGGAGGGAGGGCGTTCCAGGCCAGAGGTAGGAGGTGGGCCAGCGGTTGGCATTGAGACAGGCAAGAACAAGGCCCAGTGAGAAGGTTAGCACCAGAGGAGCAAAATGTGAGGGCTGGGTTGTAAGAGAGAAGGGAGGTGAGGTAGGAAGGGGCAAGGTAATGGAGAGCTTTAAAGCCAATGGTGAGTTTTTGTTTGATATGCAGGTGGATAGGCAACCACTGGAGATTTTTGAGGAGGAGCATGAGATGCCCTGAATGTTTCTGTAGAAAGATAATTTGGGCAGCAGAGTGAAGCATGGACTGGAGTGGGAAGAGGCAGGAGGTTGGGAGGTCAGAAAAGAGGCTGATACAGTAATCTAGGCAGGATAGGATAAGTGATTGTACTAATGTGGTGACGGTTTGGATGGAGAGGAAAGGGCGGATTTTAACAATGTAACGACATGATGTAACAATGTTCCCTTCCTCTTCTCCTTGATCCCCAGTATTCTGGCTTCTGCTTCCTCCTCTCCATGGAAAACACCCTTGCCAAGGTCACCAATGACCTCCTTCTCACCAAATCCAACAGCCTCTACTCCATCCTAATCCTCCTCGATCTCACAGCTGCCTTTGACACTGTGGACCACCCCTTCCTCCTGGAAACACTATCTACCTTTGGCTCCATCGACACAATCTTCTCCTGGTTCTCTTCCTATCTCCTCCAATCCATCCATGTACTTGGATCTGCACCCCTTATGCACTTGATATTCACCCTAACCTCAGCCCCACAACATTTATGTACATATCCTTAAACTCAGCCAATTCCCCTATCTAATTTATTTTAATGTCTGTCTCCCCCTCTAGACGGTAAAGCTCCTTGTGGGCAGGTATCATGTCCACCAAATCCATTGTGGTGTATTTTCCCAAGGGCTTAAATACCATTGATTATCTCTCTGGTTGCTCCTTCTCAGTCTCTTTTGCTGGTTTCTCTACTGCCTACCACCCTTTAGTGGCAGGAGTCCCTCAAGGTTCAATTTTGGGCCCCCTTCTAGTCTCTGGTTACACCCACTCCCCTGGAGAATGCATTTGCTCCCACAGCTTTGACCGCTATCTCTATGTGGATAATTCCCAAAATGACCTCTGCAGCCCTGACCCTTCTCCTTCTCTGCAGTTTTGTATTTCCTCCTACCTTAGGGACATCTCTTCTTAGATGGCCTGCTGACATCTCAAATTTGACATGTGCCAGTAGGCATCCAGTCCAGTCAGTCCAGGTAGATGAACTGCTCAAAGCTTTCACGGTGTTTTTCACGGTGTTGGGCTCTTCTGTCCCAACCGCTGGTGGAAAGCCTTAAACTCACTTTGACCTGTTTAGGAAAACTTTTTATTTTTGGCCTGCTTAATTTGTGGCACCATGCTGGAGAATCTCACCAATAAAGCTGCCAGTAAGAAGTGCTCCGACAAAATAAGAAACACTTTGGGATACTGTCAAATTTACACGGACACTTAATTCATTTCTACCAGAAAATTCTCTCCCTTCAATGTGTCTCCTGGCTTGGGCCAATTTTAGGGCTTATTTTTAAACAAAAGAAATGGCCAGCTGGATATTTTTAGCAATAAACATTTAATAAAAGCCATTGGTGGAACAAGCAATGCCCAGAACATTAGCGGCACCCTGATCCAGTGGTCTTAACAAAACAAATAATGTGACCAACTTATCTAATTTATTAGCTTATTTGATTAACATAGGGTACATTTCACAGAAATGATTATAAAATGCAATAACGGAAATAGAATACGTTATATGTACAGAAACTAAAGAAACCTAAATAATTACTAATGAAACCAACAAACCCAAATGGTAAATTAAATTAGTAAACCACTATATTTTTAATTTGAGGCAGCAAGGAGAAAAACATCAGACTATTAAGTGTTGACATGGACTTGTGTGTTTCCCCTCAAAGACTCCTCTTTGGAAAGATTTCAAACACAGCCAAACTCTACTTTCTACATCTCATGGTTTTTCATTTGCCAACACGTCGCCCACAAGTGCTGTGGGAGGATTCAGAAGGGTGGAAATTGCCAAACCCAGCAGGTTCTAATTTGGTCCTCTGCTGCATGTCCCCCAGCTCCCATAATCAGAGAACATTACTGACAACCAGCTATTAGTCTTAACCAAAAACAAAACAAAAACTCAAACTTCAGAGGTTTAGCCCACTTTGTCTCCTTCAATTTTCAAGCCCACTGTGAGCACTGTAAAGCCTGCAGGTTATTTCAGGGGGAGATGAACAGCAGTACAAAACCACCACACAGGAGACCCATTTGTTGGAACAGGTCCACCGTTGTGGTTTTGTACGGCTGTGATGCCTGCCTTTTTTGGGGCCAGGCCACGGACTTGGCAGAACCTGGGTTTTTGAGTTGGGAGCCAGGGCGCTAAAGGCCAAAGACAGGGGAATGAAGTCGGAAATTGAGGGGGAGCCGTTCTGCAGGAACAGAAGCCATCTGATTCCAGGGAGATCCTGCAGAATCCTTCCTTCTCCAGAGACAGGATCAGCTTTCTTCAGGAGAGGCACTGAAACAGCTCTCAGAGCATCAGGTTTAAAACTTAGGTTGCCCAAGAACAGGCCACTTAGGGTCACGTCCCTCTTTCCTGCAGTTTGGATTTGGTGCCGATCGTGTCTCCGCCAGTTGAGTTCTCTCCTGTGGCTCAGAGTGGGCTTGCTAAAGTGGAATTGAAGGCATCAAGTTGACCCGGAAAGGCCGGGTCAGTCAGTTGTCATTCTCGAGCAGCTTCTGCAGGTTATTTTGTATCTTGAAATGGCAGAAGAAAAGTCCCATTACCAACCATCCCTGTACAACTGAGACACTCCCCCACTCCGGGAGCTTGGAAAGAGTTTCCATGGCTCCTCAAAGCCCGAGCTGACAGGGCAGAGAAATTACCCACTTGGGTCAATGGCCAAGAGGCCGGAGCCACAAACGAGTGGGGCCTGCCCACCGCTCATCCCAAATGAGGCTGTGTTGGGAATGAACTCCCCCTCGAGCCAACAAGCCTCTGTCCCTGCAGTCATACTGTTTGCCAGAGTGCCCATGGGCAACGAGAGGCTTCGCTGGGCAATAACACGCAGTGGGGAAGCGGCGTGGCTCAGTGGAAATAGCACGGGCTTTGGAGTCAGAGGTCATCGGTTCGAATCCCAGCTCTGCCACTTGTCAGCTGTGTGACTGTGGGCAAGTCACTTAACTTCTCCGTGCCTCATTTACCTCATCTGTAAAGTGGGGATTAAGACTGTGAGCCCCACGTGGGACGACCTGATTCCCCTGTGTCTACCCCTGCGCTTAGAACAGTGCTCTGCACATAGTAAGCGCTTAACAAATACCAACATTATTATTAGATCAAGGCCCAGCACATCAAGCAGCAGAAGTGTCTGGTGAGGATGCTCAGCTGGACAGGTCAGAGCAGAGGCGAGAGGGCAGAGTGGTCCCCCTCAGGTGTTCAGTGTGGCTGCTCGGATACCAAGATGGGGAGTGGAGAGGTTTGCTGACTAGCACCATCCCCACCACAACTGCTTGTTCTGGACCTTGGGATAGCATTTTTTTAAAATGGTATTTGTTAAGCACTTACTATGTACCAGGCACTGTATTAAGCGCTGGGGTACATATAAGCTAATCAGGTTGGACACTGTCCATGTCCCACATGGGGCTCATAGTCTTAATCCTCAATTTACAGATAAGGTAACTGAGGCACAGAAAAGTGAGGTGACTTGTCCAAGATCACACAACAGACAAGGGGAGGGGTCGGGCTTAGAACTCAGGTCCTTCTGACTTCCAGGCTCGTATTCTATCCACTAGGCCATGCTGTTTCTCTGAACTGTGGTAGAGAGCAGCCTGAAGTCATGTGAAAGATGGAAAAAAGGAAAGTTACCTTTTCCAATTTTATTATGTTAGCTGTTAGCTCTTCACAGACAAAATCTGGGTTGGCAAGCACCTGGGATCCCACACCTGACATTTTCCTTCTGCAGGAGAAAACAAAGTAATGAAGGTGACACAGTCCTGGAAGCAGACAGGTAGATGGGCGGGGTAAGTGCCCCCACCCCTACCCCTCAATCCTTCAATACTGTTGTGGGTTAAGGTTCAGTGAAGGGAGGGGCTTATTCCCCACCTCTGCCAGCTATTTTTCTTTCAGTCAAAGAGGTCAGGGCCTTGGGTTTGTTGTCTCTCCCTGCCCCGACCCCCCTTTCCACTACCTCCTTTTAGTCACTCAAGAGTACTTATTGAGGGCTTTTAAATAATAATAATGGTATTTGTTAAGTGCTTACTATGTGCCAGGCACTGTACTAAGGGCTGAGGTGGATACAGGCAAATCGAGTTGGACCTAGTCCCTGTTCCATGCGGGGCTCAACAGTCTCAATCCCCATTTTACAGATGAGGTAACTGAGGCCCAGAGAAGTGAAGTGACTTGCCCAAGGTCACACAGTAGACAAGTGGCAGAGCCAGAATTAGAATCCACGACCTTCTGACTCCCAGGCTCGTGTTCTATCCACTATGCCATGCGGCTTCCTTTTCTGGGCCGATCACTGTACTATAAGCTTGGGAGAGTATAATGAAGTAGATACGATCCCTGCTGTCATAGAGCTTAAAAATCTAGTGGTGGGGATAGACAATAAAATTGCAGATATGGGAATTAACTGAGTATAAAGCTATGTACATAAGTGTCGTGGGATTTGGGGGAGGCGGGGGAGTAACTACGTGCTCTAGACTGTAAGCTCCTTGTGGGCAGGGAACATGTCTACCAACTCTCTTGTGTTGTATTATTCCTAGCCCTTAATACAGTGCTCCACAGTCAGTCCTAAATATATACCATTTTGTGATTGATGGTATGGACTCAAGTGCATAGTGGGAGAAATAGGTAGGAGGACTGAGAGATTAGTCAGGGAAGGCTTCCTAGAGTGGCTTTGAAGATGGGGAAAGCAGTGGTCTGTTGGTGGTTGTGAAGGGGGACGGAGTTTCAGGCAGAAAAGAGGATACGAGGCAGGTGTTGGCAGACAATGAGATGAGTTCAAAGCATACTACACTGGTATTAAAATGGGTGAGGTGGGTTGGCGGGGTTGTAGTGGAAAAGAAGCGATGGGAAATTATAGAGAGAGCTGACAGTGTCAAAGTCCTTTGGTTGGGGCCTTTCTTTCCTCTGCACAGTCCCCCAGATTAGAAGTGGTATATTTCACCCTTGATGGTTCTTACTGCGGATTTGTTGCCACCAAATGCTTCCTCAAAAGCACCAAAGCCCTGTCCACATGCTAGACAGTCCAACTATTTCATTTTCTTTCCCATACACATCACTTTTCTTGCCCTCTTCACAGACTGCTCACTCACTTTTGGCTTAGAGGCCATTAGTTAAAGGTGACGGAATCAGGAGCAAGACACACAGCATGGATCCTGGTTTATAGCCACATAGAGCATGATACAGTGAAAGCTGAGGGTGGGGTCTCCTGAAATGGCAGGTGGCAAGCTGAACTGATGTATAGCCATGCCAAAGGGCACTCTACTATGGGGGCCAAAGGGGAAATATTGAATGATAAATGTGGATACTCAAAATCATGGCTGGCAAACCCAAGGTTTGTGAGGGAAACCGGTTTTGTTTCACAGCCAAAGATTCCATCCTCAAACCCATCTATCTCACGATATCTGCCATTGGTCTGGTGGGGGACCTGGTAAGAGAGGGTAGATGGCTAGGTGTAAGCCAACACCACTACTAGAAAAACAACTAAAGCCCACATTATGTTGGTGGTGGGAAACCCCTTTCCCTAAACAAAAGTCCAATATAAGTAGGTGGCCCAGGACATCGGTCAGCTGCTTGCTGATGAGGCAGAGGTGGTGGTAGTTGACACTCTTGGGGTATCAACGGTCCAACTTAGGGACACACTACTCACTCCGATGGGAAAAGGGCAGGGAATGTGTCGGTTATATTGTTACATTGTACTCTCCCAAGCACTTTGTACAGTGCTCTGCACACAGGAAGAGCTCAATAACTACAGTTGACTGACTGATTAAACACTGCCTTTCTTTAAGGCGCTTTGTGACATCACGGCAATCTGATTAGAGCCAGTAACCCAGCTATGATCCAACAATCCATCCAATCAATCACTCAATGGTTTTTATTGAGGGCTTACTGTGTGCAGAGCGCTGTACTAAGCACTTAGGAGAAGTAGTGTGGCCTACTGGAAAGACCATGGGCATGGAGAGTCAGAGGAACTGGGTTTTAATCTCAGCTCCACCACTTGCCTGCAGTGTGACCTTGATTATGTCACTTCACTTCTCAAGTCACTTCACTTCTCTGAGCTTCATTTATCTCATCTACAAAATGGGGAAATACCTATTCTCCATCCAATTTAGACTGTGAGTCCATATGGGACAGGGACTGTGTCCAATCTGCTTAACCTGTATTTACCCCAGTGCTTAGAATAGTGCATGTAAGTGCCTAATACCACAATAATAACACAATACAAGAGTTGGTAGATATGTCCCTTGTCTACTTACAGTCCACTTAGGTGCTTACAGTCTAGAGGGGGAGAGAGACATTAAAATAAATTATTCATTCATTCATTCAATAGTATTTATTGAGCACTTACTATGTGCAGAGCACTGTACTAAGTGCTTGGAATGAACAAGTCGGCAACAGATAGAGACAGTCCCTGCCGTTTGACAGGTTTACAGTCTATGCTGTGGGGCTGAGGGTGGGGTGAATAAAGGGTACAGCTCCAAGTGCATAGGTGACGCAAAAGGAAAAGCAAGAAGGGGAAATGAGGGCTTAATGTGAAAAGGCCTGTTGGAGATGTGATTTTAGTAAGACTCTGAAGTTGGGGAAGAGTGGTAGTCTGTTGTATGTGGAGGGGGAGGTTCCAGGGGAGAGTCAGGATGTGGGCAAGGAGTAGGTGGTGAGATAGATAAGATAAAGGTACCGTGAGTAGGTTGGTGTAAGAGGAATGAAGTGTGTGGGCTGGGTTGTAGTTGTAGGAAAGCAACTAGGTAAGGGAGGCAGGGGGAAGCTGAGTGCTTTAAAGCCGATGGTGAGGTGTTTAATGTTTAATATAGACGTGAATAGGCAACCAGTGGAAGTTCTTGAAGAGTGGGGAGACATGGATTGAATGTTTTTTTAGAAAAATAAGGCAGAAGAAGAGTGAAGGAAGGACTGAAGTGCGGAGAAACGGGGGACAGGGAGGTCAGTGAAGAGGCTGATGCAGTAGTAGTAGAAGCAGGAAATGATCAGTGCTTGGATCAGTATGTTAGCAGTTTGCATGGAGAAGAAGAGAAGGATTTTAGAGATGCTGTGAAGGTAGAACTGAAAGGATTTGGTGACAGATTGGATATGTGGATTAAATGAGAGAGAAGAGTGGAGAATAATGCCAGTTGAGGTTTGTGAGACAGGCTGGATGGTGGTGGTGTCTACAGTGATGGGATGACAGGGGTTAGGTGGGAAGATGAGGAGTTCTGTTTTGGATATTTTAAGTTTGAGATGTTGGCAGGATATTCAAGTAGAGAGGTCCTAAAGGAGGTCCTTCAGGGCTTGAGAGATGTATTTGGGAATTATCAGTATAGAGACGGTAGTTGAAGCTGCAGGAACAAATGAGTTCTCCAAGGGAGGGGGTGTAGATGGAAAAGAGAAGAGGAGCTAGAACTGAGTCTTGAGGGACCCCCACAGTTAGAGGGTAGGACGCAGAGAAGGAGCCTGTGAAGGAGACTGAGAAGGAGCAGCCAGAGAAATAGGAGACCAGAGTCAGTGAAGCCAAGACTGGATAATGTTCCTAGGAGAAGGGTGTGGCCCACAGTGTCGACGGCAGCTGTGAGGTGGAGGAGGATTATAATGGAGTGGAGCCCACTGGATTTAGCTAGAGGGAGGTCACTGGTGACCTTAGAGAGGGCAGTTTCTGGGGGCTGAGTGGAGTGGAAGCTGGATTGGAGGGGATCAAGGAGAGAACTGGATGAGAGGAAGTGGAGGCAGAAGACATGAACAACTTGCTCAAGGAGTTTGGAGAGACACTTCAGAGAGAAACTGTCCACCAAGCAGCCTTGGAAATAGAAGGTGTGGCCAGGAGACACCAGAACCAGTTCAATGAAAATGATTCCTAACTCTGAAACTACTTGGAGCCAAAGAAGCACACGTTATTAACACTTGGAAGCTCCACGTGTTCATTACAAGAGGAAAGCTCACAACACCTGGGGTGTGACAGGGAAGAAACCTGCCTGATCTAGGATGTCCAAAGGACCAACGCTTAGGCATCTATTCCTCAACATATGAAGCATGGAAGAATCCCACAGAACTTCAAAGTCAACACTTCAATCACCCTCTTCAAGAAAGGTGAGAGCACTGACTGTGAAAACTACGGAGACGGCTCACTGTTTTCACTGCCAGCAAGATTCTAGTCAGCACTGCCAAGAACACAGCAAAATTCAAAGACAAAGTCCCTGTCCTCGAGGACCTTTCCCTGCAGCTTTATCCCAAGCCCCTTCCACTGTGAGACAGAGTTCCCTTGGGAAACTCCTTGCATCATTGGCTGGCTGGGGTGGCCAGAAAGTCCAGAGTGCAGCCTGAGGCACAGAGAGGGAGAGGGATGGAAGAAGAGCACAAATCCACTGCCCTGGGAATCAAAAAAAAAGCACATTTAGCTAGCTGCTCATCATAGTCCAGGGTCACATCCCACTTCGTTTAGGGGAGAGATCTAATTGGAATTACTGATGCCCCCTAGGAGTCCAATATGGCAGAGCTCCTGAAACCATTGCTAGTGATCTCAGTTTCATCCCTGATCCTTTGCTATCCTCGAACCCCCACCAGCCCAGTGAAATGGGAATCTGAGCATCAGGCTTATTTTAGATCAGCCTGCTTAAAAGAGCCTGGCACTCTATAGCATTGCCTTAGGTGCAGTCAATTACTATTCTTATTCTTACCCATTTTATACCAGTTGAAAGCATTGACGTTCCCCGTTAAGTCTTTTAGCTTTTTCCACATACCGAATTGGCTAAATTCCTTCCTCCTTGCCTTGTCACTCGGTTTCAAGCATAATGCTCACGTGTCCTATTTTAAGGCTAGAGAAAGGTTGCCCCCACTTAACTTTGGGGTAGCCAAGAAATTTCCTAAAGAGCAACAGCACTTCGGCCTTAAAAAAGAGGAAGTGTGTTCGCAGCTCATCGGTGGCGCATCCACGTAGTAACTCAAGAACACAAGCTCAGACCCACCAGTGCCCAAAGAGAAGCCGAAAATCTTACCCAGTATTGTGGGATTCTAGGAAGGAGGCCAAGGACCCAAGTCGCTCCTCTAGAGCATTGATTTTGTATCTCATGTAGAAGGTAGAGACGATAAGGGCACAGATACTGGGGGAAAGAAAACACCACCACGTACATCCTCTAACCGTGGTTCGGGGCCCACGAGAGACATTCCACCCATTTAGAGATAGGGTTCAGCTGGGGTAAGGAGAGAGTGCCCCTAGGATGAGAACTGGTTGCTGAGGACTGGCTCTTTCAGCCGGGCTCTGTGAGGGCCTCCGGCTCAGCTCTCCAGCTGCTTTGGAGGCTCCCCCGGGGGCTCAGGATACTGAGGGGGCATGGCTTCACCAACACTCAAAGGGCTGCTCCCACCCCATGGCTGGAGGCGGTTATGGAGGTCATCCCACCAAATGCCGGCTCTGGATCCGGAGGAGGGAGGAGGAGACAGTTGGAAGCCGATAATCAGATTCTGGCTGTGGCAACTAACTATGGCAGATCTGATTCACATCACAGTACTGAATAAAGAAATCACTCTAGATTAAAAACAAAATCCCTTGCTATTAATTAGAGAACAAAGAAATCCTTAAGGAATTAGAGGGACAAAATCTCTTCCTACAGAGCTGGCATAATATTTCCCTCTGCTGACTCTGATGCAATAGAAAAATCATTTTTCTCCTCCCTATGAAATTAGCTAATTCCAGTTAATTGGCTAAATTAACACCAAACTGATGAGGAGGAAATGGGGCCAGGGAATGGAAAAGGGGCAGAAAGCCAAGGGAAATACCTTTTCTTAATTTCTCAAGAGGGTGACAGAAATGTAAATTTCAGATTACTCAATGTTGCTAAAATGCAAATAATTGGACCCAATTATACCCATTTTCTAGGACACTAATAGAAAATTTGTATACTTACATAACTGCATAGAAAATGAGAATATGGCGGAGAGACAGATATTTCTGAGATTTATAGAAGAATCCACAGGTTCCAAAGTTCGCTGCTGAAGGCAAGGGGATAAACAATTTTCCTTAACACGATACAATGGTGTGGATTCCCCAGCCGCTCCCCCACCCACCACAGGAAAGACATATAGTCACTTCTCCCATGAGCTGTGGTTTTACTATAAGAGCTGCACAGAGCACATTGTGAGGCCAGAAGAAACAGCTGTGAGCACACCTGCAGTGTCCTCAATGCATTGCTCTTAATGAGCAAGGTTGGTCCGGAACGAAGTTTCTGTGTCATAGGGGAATTGACTACTTTAGAAATAGTCACTAGTTCTTCAAGAAAAAAGGATGAAAAGATGAATAAATGAAGCCCAGTGGTATCTCAAAACCCCATTTTAGACAACAGCTTCAATCTTCTCCCCACATCCCACCTCTCGCTGGAGCAGCTCACTGGCAAGATTGGTCGATTTCTCTTCCTTCCCTCTTGAAGAAGTGTTAGGAGCAGAGGGAGCTACAAGACCAGCAGCAAGAAGGAGGAGCAAAAAGAGAAGGGCATCCACAAGCTGGACAATCAGCCCCTAAGTACTCTAGAACTGACTTGGGCCACTCAAGAAAACCACACATTTCGTTACCCTGTCTGGAGAAGGTCTGGGGTTTTCCTTCAGGCCCCTGGCTCTTATCTGCCCGTATTGGTTTTACCTCCCTCTTGATGACTTTCAAAACAGCCTGGGCCTCTGTCATGTGGAAATCTGTTGATAAAACAGGACTCAATGAGGCATACTCCCTCCTCCTTGAACACTGCCTCTCAATCAAGAATGCATCCCTTCCATTGGTCCCTACAAGGCAGGGACAGATATTTTGTGGCCCAAGTAGAGTCCCACGGACCTTGAAAGTTTTCGGATTCTGGGGTTTGGGAACCAGAACTGCTGAATTCTTCCATCTCTTGCCTTCTTTGTTGCACTACACCATCCAGATCTGAGAACTCTTCATTGAAATCCTGAAGGAAAGAATAATCAAGTGGGTCAACACACTTCTTAAAACTAAAGGCCACTTTTCCTTTAACCTATAGGACAGACTAGAGTCCCTATATTTATGGAATAACCATCTTAACTGAGAACAGAGGAATTATTCCACACACTGGAGATTTCTCCAACAGACAAATCACAGTGATCTTTTTGGACAGTCAGCAAGTACAAAGTTGTATCTTCCTTGTTCTGGAGTCTACACAGGGATAGGAAAATGCCTGCAAGTTGAGTCTTATTTGTGCTCTCTGACAACTTGGTGGAGCTCTAATTAGCACTTGGCAATGAGAAACTGTGACGGTTGGAAATGTTAAAATACATGGTGGAAAAAAAAATCTCCAAGGCTATGCTGAATATCTAAGCACAAATTACAATCAAAGAACAAAATCCACACACCACCTACACAAGGTTGGATCAGGCCAGGCAAATGTTTCTTCTAGGCCACTGGACGGGGATTCCAGGGAGCGGGACTTCCAGGGAACTGGGCCAACAGTCTGAGAGCATGTGAGGAGTGGGGTGAAAGGAAAAAAAAAAGGAAAAGGAGAGAAGCACACAAGACACAGAGATAGACTTACACATGAAAGAGGGAGAGACACACACGAGAGAGGGAGAGGGGGACTGCTACTCAGGAAATTGTCCTATTTGATTTGAAATAAGGGGCAATAATTAATTCCCATTGGGATACTATACTCTTATGAAAACATTTTCTTCATACAAATAAACATCTGAGAGAGGATTTTAGTTTCACTCTCCATTTTCTCAATTACCCAATATTTTGGGGGAAAAAAGCCTCAGAGCTCTGATTTAATGACAAAAAACCAAATCAGAAGCATATAACCTCACCCCTCCCACCTAGCCCCCATAACGCTCTATAAAGCACTTTGCCCAATCTGAGAACCGCTGAAGACAATGCTGCAAATAGCAGAACAGAGCAGTAACAACTGGAATACTTAGGTATGTTGTCAATGCCAACTGAGATGCTGATTCCAGCTGCCTTCCATGGGCTTTAACACGCCCCTTCATAGATTTACCTGTATTTCCAAAATAAAGGAAAGTGGAGCGATAGTTAAAATAATGTGTTTGCTACAATTATGAGGCTTTTCCAAGATCTGAAACTATCTTAAAATGTTTGCAGAATGACTTGGAAGTATACTTCTCAGGGAGACTCCAAAACTAGAAATGAAAAGAAAGAATGCATCTGGATGAGTCAATAGTTAACCTCTTTGGGAAAGAACTCTCGATGTGCAGGTGTCAGCGACAGAATTTTGCAAGAGAGAAACCAACCCTAGGTCAGCCTTAGGGGAAGTGAGGCAGAGGTCACAGATGCTAGATGTGGGATGGGCTGTAATAGCGGTGGTGGTAGTAGCATCAGTCAATCAATGGCATTTAATGCATGCTTACTACGTGCAGAGCATTGTGCTAAGCGTTTGGGAGAATACAACAGAATTAGCAGACACGTTCCCTGCCCGTAACAAGATTACAGTCTAGAGGAAGGGTACAATATAACGGAGTTGGTAGTCACGTTCCCAACAGATACTTTATCTCCATGTTACAGGTGAGCAAATGGAGGTCGAGAGATGTTGTGACTTGCTCAAGGTCACACAGCAGGCAGCCTCAGTCCTCCAGCAGAACTTTGTACCTCCCAAGCGGGGCAATCAATAGGAAAGCAATTGAAGTCATTTTAACTAGTCTCTGCTCAATTAGGACTAGTTTAATTTTTAATCTGACTTAAGGCAGTGGAATGGAAAGCTTGTGACTCTGAAATTAATCTATTTTGCTAATTTTTAGCAACTCTGAAAAAAGATCAGGTGAGGGCCAAAGCAAATTACTAGCTATAATGAGGTTCTGGGGTAACAGGCAGATTTCCTTTTAACTTGTTACTTTTGTATCCCTCTACCCCAGATAACATATTCGAATTAAGTTAGATTTTTAGAACAATTAGATAGGATAGTCAGGATTCTGGGGCAAAAGCTAGGTGATCCAAACAAATGAGGTTGTTTGGCTTTCATGCCTGCAACCCTCTCAAGTTAGACCCATCTGATCATAATGTCCTCTGTTGCTGTTTAGAAAATGAAGTAAGGGACTTACCAGGGGCAGGGACGAAGGGCGATCGGCACGAAAGCTGTTTTCAGCAGAAGAAGGATTGGGACTGTTGCCAACACTTGTATTCTGAAAGTCAACGAGCCAAAAATGAAGTCCTTCCAACTGCTAATTCACAAACCATCACCAAAAGACTAACTTGGGGTGCAGGGACTAGATACTCACTTCTAAGTGCCTACACACTGATTTTAACAACTTGTAGGTCGTATCTCTGGAGAGTAAGGAAACGAATACATACTGCAAAACAAACCAGAATGATCATATGATGAGATATCGCCAGGTAACACTTAAATGAACAGAGGCTAGATGTTACTCATTCCAAAAGAGGTCATTTTTCACTTTTTGCCATCTGTACCCAAGCATGCTCCACCTTTTTCTTATCCCTTTTCTCTCCTTTACTCTTCCTTACTGAACTTTCCTCGAGAAGCAGCATGGCCTGGTGGAAAGGGCACAGGCCTGGGAATCAGAGGGAACTGGGTTCTCGCCATTTGTCTGCTGTGTGACTTTGGGTCAGTCATTTAACTTCTCTGTGCCTCAGTTCCCTCATCTGTAGAATGGGGATTAAGGCTGTGAGGCTCATGTGGGCAATGGACTGTGTCCAACATAATTAGCTTGTGTCTACCCAAGAGCTGAGAACAGTGTCTAGCACATAGTAAGTGCTTAATAAATACCAAAAAAACCCCCAACAAACCAAAAAATAAAACAACAACAAAAAAACCCCTACTCCATTCCAACTGAAGGCTAAGCATACAAAATGTTTCTCTAATAATCAAAGGCCTCTGAGGCAGCATTTGGGTCTCAATTTAGGGTTTTCACATATTTAATCACAGCAGAAAATCCAGTACAGTCAGTTCTCCTAATCAATTGATAGTATTTACTGAGTGCTTACTGTGTGCAGAGCACTGTTCTAAGTGCTTGGGGGAGTATATTCAAGTAAATACAATCCCTGCCCTCAAAGAGCTTACAGTCTGGGGGGGGGGGTGCCTGCAGATCCCCATACTATGGAAACTAGCATCTTAGCACCTTCCCCTTGTCAGATGTCGTTTGCATGACACAACCATTTCTTCCGACATTGCACTCCACCGTATCCAAACAGTTGTGTGCTGTTGGAAGAATTTCCCCTATTCTGTCATGTGTCTCTCCAAAATGCATATGAAAAATAGGTGTTATAGAAGAACTGACTCAGATTCTGAAGAGCAGAAAGAAAAAAATTCAAATGGCAGTCTGGAGGAGTTCGCTAGAGCCCATTTAAAATCCCCTTTTGAGACGCTTAAAATTTCCAAGAGTCAGTTCACTTGACCTCTGACCAAAGGAGCTATAATGAGCTAATTCCTTTCTGAGTCTTTCAAGTTCTTAATGGCCCACTAGCAATTTTTACTGGGAGGATGTTAATGAGTGCATTTCATTTAAGTAAAATTCTGAAGCATCTGACTTTAGGGAGAAATACAAAATCAACACAGTCTTAAGATAGTTAAGAAAAATGTAGACCATATCCCCTTCCCGCCCCCCTCATCCCTCAACACAGAAGTATAACATCCTTGTAGATAGCCTCCATTAGTCCCGAGTGGCTTGTTCAAGGACAATAGCAGCTAGGAGACATTAGTATAAAAATGGCATTTAATAATTATATGCCACTGGATGGTTCCTGAGGTAGTGGGTCTTGGATCATAATTATGCTTATGCCCTGTATAATAATGGTACCCCAGGTAACTGAACTGAGGGAATCAGAGAAGGGATAGAGGCGTGGCCTAGTGGAAAGAGCACAAGTCTGGGAGAGGGCCTGGGTTCTAATCCTGGCTCTGTCACTTATCTACTGTGTGACCATGGACAAGTCACAAACTTCTCTGGGCCTCAGTTTCCTCATCTGCAAAATGGTGATTCAATACCTTTGCTCCATCCCACTTAGACTGTGAGCCCCATGTGGGACCTGATTATCCTCTATCTTCCCCAGCGCTTAGTTCAATGCTTGGCATACAGTAAGTGCTTAACAAATACCACAATCAGTATTATAGCAGCTGAGAGCCTTAAATGGTCAATTGTGCATGGGGGCCAGGACAGCTACTATGAAGTAGCCGCCAACAATGCGGCATTCCAGGCAGGTGCATGTTGTGCCCCCTGAGCCTGGTATTAGTAAGTGTTATGATGCAATCATTACATGACTGCAATCTGCAAAGGTTATGGGTCAAGTCTACATGCTAGGATTGCTCTGTTCAGGGCGCATCTTTAAATAATCCCCAATTGTTTAGGTTTTTATAAATTACTTTGTATTTGGGGGGGGAAAAACATTCGATTCCAAACACAGATAAAGAACCCAGACTCCATATAGTAAAGTCCAAGCATAAGCTGCTAGAAGTTGTTATCTATCATGTTCAAGGCAGAAATAAAGCTGCATCATCCAATAATTGAAACTGAAAATTCCCACCGTTCCTTGCCAAGAAAATACCACAGCAAAACTGGAAAGTAGGACAGTACAACTGAAAGTTAGACAGTATCCAAGGATACTAACAATACAACCACATTGAGATGCTGGTCATACTACTTAAATTTGACAGAAACAACAGACAAAGCATTCCTAGACATCCAAACTTGTAGTGGTTCTCTGATGCTTTATTGGAATATACTACCTTTTTCACTCCCCGCTTGTCAAAAAGAATTGAATATTCTTGAGCAATATGGTCAAAAGTCATGCTTGACAACTTGATAGGATTAGGTTGGGAAAATATCGAGGATAAATAATCCCGAAATTAATCTGCCACTTTAAAAAAAGAGGAAAAAAACCCTGCAGATATATTTTCCCAGAGTAAAAACCACAATAGAGTGAAGGGCAAGAAGACAACAAAGTACTGGTTCTCATGGATTCTGCATACTCACCTTGTCGGTGACTGTTGCGATAATCAGAGCATTTGGCACTAGAAGGGCAGTTTTGGTTTTCTTTATTAATGTAACTGAGAGTGCAGGGATACAGATCTGAAATGGAATCACCACAGAGTTTTTCTTAAGGCTTCATTGAAACTACGGTCACGTTTAACCAACTGTAATAAATCGCCATGAGATCCCACAACCTCCCTAGGTAGCCTATCCCAGTCCTTAATCCCCATTCCAGTCAGGAAACCCTTCTTTATATCTAACTTGAATCTCTCTGGCTACAGTCTAAACTGAGTTACGCCTGATAGTCTAATCGCCTGATAGCTAGATTGTGAATCCCTCCAGAGACAAGGTCTGTGTCTAGTTCCTACCTGTATACTCTTTCCCAGAGCTCAGTTCAGTGCTCTGCACAGAGTAAGTGCTTAATAAATACTAGTACTACACCACCACCACCACCACCACTTTCAGGAGGGGAAAAAAAAAACCATCCACTATATCAGAGTTAATTTTTCCCTTTTCAAGAAAAACCAAGGCATCCAGGGCTGAACAAAAAAAAATGTGAAGAATAGTTGCTGGACATAGAAATAATATTTAAGAGTCTCCTGATATCACCACACTATATTTAACAATAGCTGGTTTGAAGGATTAAGAAGGTAAGATCTTTTTCATTACTAAAAAAAAACCAAAGCAGCCTTGTGAAAAATACCCCTAATCATGATATATCTTTTGTAAAACTCCTTATGTGGCTCTTCTGGTGAGCATACCTATTGTATATGAAATGCACTTCATAAGAAAACAATCATATTTCTTGTCTTTCCCACTCTCAGCCACCAATTTCGTTTCATCGTAAGAAAGATTAAAAAATGGTTTTTTTCCCTCCAATCAGTATAATCTGCAGCCTGAAATCGGTTCCATTAAATGAAAGTGACAATAAGGACCTAAAGATACATTCGTGGCTTTTCTTCCTTATAAGAACCAGATCCTCAGTGCCTAGAAGTCTGTTTCATAGATCGTGACTGTGGAACGATTTCACTTCTGGTTCAATTGATGACAATGGGTTGCTTCAAAACATACAGATTGGTGTAGTAGAACAAGACAAAGAATTGATTCATTTGAGCACCAGATGGCCTATTTTGGAGATATTCTGTTGTTTTCTCACCAAAAAAAATTGGAAGCTTTGCTGATCGCTCTCAGAGACAGGCCACTGGCTTTAGGGGAGTTCAGTTAAATTAGTTTTGGGTACAATAAATAAGCAGCAGTTTACCCCAGAATTAGGAAGCACTGAAATTGTTTGTAGAAAACAATATCTTTCCGCACTTGGGTCTATTTTGTGCAAAACTATGTTGTCCAAGCTTTTCAAAGAGTCTCAGTCACTAGTTCCATGGAGAAATATCTCTCTCTCCTCCTGCCTTCCCTCTCTCAAGACACTCCTTCACAGTCCTGGTCACCTCGTCCCTTCATATACTTGTCATTTATGAAAAGCAGCTACATTTGTATCTATGCTCTTACCCTTTTCCCTACTGCACCTAAGTTTATCTCCCTATTAGGGTGTAAACTGCCGGAGGCCAGAAACCACATCATTTACTAGCACAAGGCTGCCTCTAAACTGTACAAAGCCTTTCCTTGCTGCTAATTATTTCCCAGTCACAAATGCTTTTGATGGCATTGTTCAAAAAGAACACAAGGCATGAAGATGGGATGGGATGAAAACTACCATCCATCTGGCTCCCTCTCCTGGGATCTTCCTTCAACAGGGATTGTTCCTGGAACTGCTTGCTATTTTGTAGATGTCTGACTATTCTTCTCTCTAGACTGTAAACTCATTGCGGGCAGGGAACATGCCTAGCAACTCTGTTATATTGTGCTCTCCCAAGTGCCTTGGTACAGTGCTCTGCACATACTAAAGCGCTCGATAAATACCACTGACTGATTGGTTGATTGATTACTCTTTATGTACCCTACTCAAAGAAATCCTGCTGTTGAAAACCTTCTTTTGAAGGAACTGGTTTTGGAAGGAGACCATGCATCAATTTGTAAAACAAATAGTATTCCGTATTCCACGAGGGATTCTCATGCATTTAAAATAGCTCATTCAGAAATTTTTGTTTATGAGGCTAAATGACTGCAGATTTTGAAAACTGTTTAAAACTGTTATACCCTGGTTAGTGTTCCTAACACTCCATTTTCATGGAACTAATTAAGTGGAAGAGTGCTAAGTGAAAGAAAAATGTGAAGTGTATTTGCAATTTCTTATAAATGGACTAAAACACTATAAATATAGAAACGTGATAAAAATAATAAATATTGAGAAGCAGCATGGCCTACTGGATAAAGCATGGCCCTGGGAGCCAGAGGACCTGGGTTCTAATCCTGACTCTGCCACTTGCCTGCTATGCAACTTTAGGCAAGTCCCTTAACTTCTCTCTGCCTCACTTTCCTCAACCGAACAAAGAGGACTCAAAACCTGCTTTCCCTTCTACATGACTGTGAGCCTCATGATGGACAGGGTTTGTGTCTGACCTAATCAACTTGTATCTACCTCAGTGGTTAGAACACTGGTTAACACACAGTGCTAAAACACAATAATAATGAGAATAATAATAATGATGTGAAAAACAGTTAAGTGAAACTGACTTATTTACTTCCTCTGTTCATGGAGTTTCTATTTCATTTTTTTCCTTAATGCGGGTGCAAGAATTCAGCAGTTAGAAGGAAATGAATACTATCTTGTAAAATAAATACATCTCCCACTCAAAGGTTTGCTCTCTCTCTCTCACTCACGCACCACCCCCAACATCCGCCCCCCGCCCGACACATCTCTCTTTTTACCTAAGTGGATGTCCATAGCTACAGCTGAGTCAGAGAGCACCTCCAGAATACTAAAACTCTCTGCTCTAGATGCCTCATTCGACTGGCACCCAGAGTTGCCAAAAGTTGAGCCTTGAATAAAAGCACATTTTTTTGCCCTGTACCAGAATCGACCTGAGTGGGCCTCCTGGTGTAACTATGTACACACGGCAATACCCCAGCCACTAGTGCTGTTAACAGACTGTCAGGCCTTACGGGGTGGTGGATACCAGCCCAAGTGAAGCCAGGTTCAGTTTGATGGGCTCAACCAGTCCTGTGAGCCAGGGTCCATGAGCTGGGCCTGCCTGTTCCAGGTGGGGCTCTCGCCCTCGGCAGCGGCCCAAATGATTTTCATGTGAGACAAGACCTTGAGTGTCAATATCTCCGAGGAGGTCAAGGTGGAGAGGGCAAGAGGAGGAGGAGGAGGAGGAAATAAAGTGACTCCTAGGGAAATGGAGTTCCACAAGACTGAGGGTCTTGGGATCTTTGTGTCCAACTCACTGTACACCTGGATAAATCATTCCACATCACCCCAAGGTTCACATTGTGATAATGCATTTTACACCCAATAATCATTTCTTGAAAAGTGATACTAACCTTTGTGTCTTTGCCAAAGAAAGAATGGAAACAAATCCAATTTTCTGATATGAAAAGTTTTCCTTGGAACAGGATTTCCTTCTGCAGAGCACAGGTAAAACCTGGGACAAAAGCATTCAGGATAGTTACCATGATGTTCTTCAGGCCAGTGAGAACAATTTTACTACAGAGTAGAAAATACACAAAAACACATCCAGAAAACCTAAACCTAGCTGGATCTTCAGCTTCTGCTAAGCGAAAGAGAACCGCACATGCAGAAAACCTTTTTTGTACACCTACTCCTCAGAACTTAGAGCCAAAGCTCAGGTGTCCTGGAACTTAAATTGTAAAAAACCCCCCAAAACAAAAAAACCCTCAAATCCAGGCCTCCTTCCCTGCCACACCACAAATCAGAACTTCCAAATGGACCTGCCATGATGTACGCTGACCACACTATGTAAATGAATAGGATGTATTTGCCTAACACTCATTCTGAAACAATAGCCATTCACCACTTCCTCCTATCAGCTCCTTTGCCCAAGGACCAGGTGATGTACACAGAGGATAATTTATCCTCCTAATGGGCAGGCCAGGGAGATGTAGATATGCAGAATCAGCAAGAGTTGAACACTCTGATCTCTGGTGTCCAAAGTCTTACTGTGCAAGCACTCACTCACTTGAGATGAAGAAATCTAAACCGTATCCATGGTGACGTGTGGCTGAAGCGGGGTGAAGCAAGAGGTCAGATGGAGTGTGGGTTCCAGAGGCCAATGCCGAATGGAGTTGTGGCAGGTGAGGGTAGAGTGGGGAAGGTAATGGATGTGGCTGCGTGGGACAGGGACCAAGTGTCAGAGAAGGTGTTTTGGGGAGGGACTGTTTGGGAGGTGGGGAGGAGAAGGGAATGGAGATGTGGTAAAAGAAAGGAAAGGGAAAGAAGGAGAAGACAGAGGGGGAGGACAGGGCTGGATCTTCAGCTGGAGGGTCTTTCTTCAGTGTGACAAGCAGCTTGGCCACCAACTGCCACCGTGGCCTCCCCAATCTTCTAATGGTTCTCTCTGTTTCTCCGCCCACGCCTTCAGGGATGGCCACTTCTCTTGGTCAGCTGAGTCAGCCTGGATTCATTTGCCCTCACAGATTATGGGCAGCTACTGCTTTGGCTACTTTCCCCTTCCTCAGAGAGCAAGGATTGGACATATCAGGTCAGAGAGAAAGCCCTCCAGCCTGTACAGGTCACAACTTACTCTGCCTCAGGGGTTCTTCTTTGGAGACTTCCAGAAACAGCTTGTGAAAGTGGACATTTGCCTTAAACTAAAAAGCCAGAAAACAAACCAGAGTTATTCCAAAGAATATAAGTTCATTCATTCAATAGTATTTATTGAGCGCTTACTATGTGCAGAGCACTGTACTAAGCGCTTGGGATGAACAAGTCGGCAACAGATAGAGACAGTCCCTGCCGTTTGACGGGCTTACAGTCTAATCGGGGGAGACGGACAGACAAGAACAATGGCACTAAACAGCGTCAAGGGGAAGAACATCTCGTAAAAACAATGGCAACTAAATAGAATCAAGGTGATGTACAATTCATTAACAAAATAAATAGGGTAACGAAAATATATACAGTTGAGCGGACGAGTACAGTGCTGTGGGGATGGGAAGGGAGAGGTGGAGGAGCAGAGGGAAAAGGGGAAAATGAGGCTTTAGCTGCGGAGAGGTAAAGGGGGGATGGCAGAGGGAGTAGAGGGGGAAGAGGAGCTCAGTCTGGGAACGCCTCTTGGAGGAGGTGATTTTTAAGTAAGGTTTTGAAGCGGGAAAGAGAATCAGTTTGGCGGAGGTGAGGAGGGAGGGCGTTCCAGGACCGCGGGAGGACGTGACCCAGGGGTCGACGGCGGGATAGGCGAGACCGAGGGACGGTGAGGAGGTGGGCGGCAGAGAAGCGGAGCGTGCGGGGTGGGCGGTAGAAAGAGAGAAGGGAGGAGAGGTAGGAAGGGGCAAGGTGATGTAGAGCCTTGAAGCCTAGAGTGAGGAGTTTTTGTTTGGAGCGGAGGTCGATAGGCAACCACTGGAGTTGTTTAAGAAGGGGAGTGACATGCCCAGATTGTTTCTGCAGGAAGATGAGCCGGGCAGCGGAGTGAAGAATAGACCGGAGCGGGGCGAGAGAGTTTTCACCTCTGACCACCCAGTGTTTGAACCCCTCCAGGATGCCCACTCCCTTCCTCCCTCGCCCCATGACAGTCCTTCAAGACAAAGCCGATCAATCAATCAATGGTATTTATTGAGCACTGACTATGTGCAGAGTCCTGTTCAAAGCACTTGGGAGAGTACAAGAGAATCAGCAGACATGTTCCCTGCCCGTAATGAGCATACAATCTAGAGGAGGAGACAGGTATTAATATGAAAAAAAAAGGAATTTATAATATATTATTTATAGATATAGCAGCAGCATCTCGATTCAAGGGCCTCTCCTTGGCTGGGATCAACAGGCTCACCAAGCCATATGTGGGTATCCTCTTAGCCCACACCAGAGGGGTGTGTGATAAGCCCTGGTCTAGGGGGTCTTGAATCCCCCCAGGCCCTTAGCCTCTTGGCTTCCTCTTGGCCAGAAGCAGTGTGGCCTAGTGGAAAGAGCATGGGCCTGGAAGTCAGAAGACATGGGTTCTACTCCCAGCTCTGCCATGTGTCTGCTGTGTGACCTTGGTCAAGTCACTTAACTTCTCTGTCCCTCAGTTACTTAGCTGTAAAATGGGATCAAGACCATAAGCCCCAGGTGGGACAGGGTCAGTGTCCAACCTAATTACCTTGTATCGACCTCAGTGCTTAGAACGGTTTTTGGCATATAGTAAGTGCTTAACAAATACCACAACTATGATTATCCTTCCTCCTGCCCCACATTCTCCATCAACCTCATGTTTGAAGTGCTTTCGGCAGAGCAGCTGAAAGCTCAGACTAGTCCTTGGGCACTGTTTCCTAGTTCAAAGCCTTCCGATTAAAGCTCTTCCTGCACCCCACCATAGACAACACACAGTCTTTTGCCATTGTCACACCCACCGCAGTTGGGGATTGACCCTCAATGCAGTTTCCTGCTCAGAGAGACCAAACCAAAGGAATTCCAGGCTCTATTTGACAAATGACACACATTAAAAGCTGTTCCCCAGTAGTGACAATTTCACTCCGACTCTTAGGTTACCTGACTTGTGGAGAATGACTTTTTCCGATCGGGTTTAGAGTCAGTCTTGCTGTCCATTTTAGAATCATACTTATCACCGGTTAAGGAGGGGCCTTCGATACTGGTCCTCATCCAACTGGGAAAAGAAAATCATCCAGGATTATGCATTAATGAGGCATCTCCAGCAACTTTCCCTAATTCTGATAATTAAATGATCATAGGAAACACTTTCCAGGTCACAGTGGTCAAAACTCATTCACTTAAGAAGCTGGTTTCAATCATTCAAACAGTGGTATTAAATGAGCTCTTACTATGTGCAGAGCACTGTATTAAGTGTTTGGGAAAGTACAATACAATGGGGTTGGTAGATATGGTCCCAGCCCCCAAGGACCTTGAAGTCTAGAGGGGAGATAGACATTAAAATAAATTATAGATAGGGGAAATAGAATATACAGATATGTACATGAGTGCTGTGGGATTGGGCTGAGTATCAAAGTGTCTAAAGGGTACACACTCACGTGTATAGGTGATGCAGGGGGGAGGGCAGACATGGGAAATGAGGGCCTAGTCAAGGAAGTTTTGAATTTTGGAGAGAGTGGTGGGTATGAAGGGGAAGGGTATTCCAGACCAGAGGGAGTACGTGGGCAAGGGGTCATTGGCAAGATAGAGGAGATGGCTGTATAGCAAGAAGGTTGGGGTTAGAGGAATGAACTGTGTGGATTGGGTTGTAGCAGGAGATCAATGAAGTAAGACACGAGGGAGAAAGCTGACTGAGTTCCTTAAAGTCGATGGTAAGGAGTTTGATGCAAAGGTGGATGGGTAACCATGGGAGGTTTTTAAGGAGTGAGATATGGACCTTGTTATTCCCTCTACTTAGATGGTGAGCACCACGTGGGACAGGGACTCCTTCTGACCTGATTAACTTGTATTTACCACAGTGCTTGACACACAGTAAGCGCTTATCAAGCATAATAATAAATAAAAGACAATTTTTTTTTAGAAAAAATGATCCAGGCAGGAGAGTGAAGTCTGGACTGGAGTGGGGAGAGAGAGGAGAAAGGGAGATCAGCAAGATGGCCGATGCAGTAGTCAAGGTGAGTGGGGATAAGTGCTTTGATCATCATAATAGCAGTTTGGATGACAAGGAAAATGTGGATTTTAGCAATGTTGTGAAGGTAAAACTGACAGGATTTGGTAACAGATTGAATATTTGGGTTGAGTCAAGCCCAAGATTATGGGCTTGTGAGACAAGGAGGATGGTGGTGGTGTCCACACTGACTGGAGAGGCAGCGGGGAAGACAGGGTTTGGGTAGGAAGATGAGGAATTCTGTTTTGGACACACTAAGTTTGAGGTACTGGTGGGACACCCAAATAGAGATGTCCTGGAGGCAAAAGGGAACACAGAGGAGAGAAGGGATGGAGATGTAAATTTGGGAATCATCTGTGTAGAAATGATAAATCGAAGCCATGGGAGCAAATGAGTTCTCCAAGGGAGTGGGTGTAGATGGAGAGGAGAAGGGGACCCAAGACTGAGCCTTGAGGAACCCCCTCAGTTAGAGGTGGGGGAAGCATAAATGGAGCCAGGTCAGGCTCAGCTTCAGGTTCCTCACCCCTTGGGCAAGGCTAACCAGAGCCCCAGAGGTCATGAAGCACCTTCCGAACATTCTCCAAATTGGGAATGCACGCAGCTGCTTCAGACTTCCCTTGCTCTGCTCCAAGTGTGTAGTACAGTGCTCTGCACACTGTAAGCGCTTAATAAATACGATGGAATGAATGAATAAATGAATGCAGAGCACTGTACTAGGCATTTGGGAGAGTACGATCCAACAGAATTAGCAAACACATTCCCTGCCCAGAACGAGCTTAATAACGAAGCACTAAACTACAGGCCTATAACAACGATCCATTTCCCACTGGCCTTTCTACACTCCCAGCTCTCTGCAAGGGAGCCCCAAACTATCAGAAGTTCCAACTATCTCTGTCCACCCCATCCCAGGTACAAAGCTGACAGGAGGGATGGGGCAGAATGACCGTGAACAACTGTAAGCACTCCAAGAGCAGGGATCAAGTCTTAATTTTACCATACATTCCCAAGCACTACAACTGTACTTGGCACACAGAAGGGGCTCACTAAATATTCATGTTGATGATAGCAGGCTTTACCACACACAGCCTGCGATTCTGGCTCTGCTATCTTTGGACCGACTACCTGGGTTGCTGTGGGAACATGAGAGAGATTGATGTGTGTACTGGGAATCCAGCAGCAGAATCAGTGTCCAGTGACATTACGGATAGCGACACCAGGACTGTTCAAAGTCACTGCCTGAGGAAGAGCAAATCCATTTTATTAAGGAAAAAAAAAAACAGGAGCTTCCTTCCTTTCCCGATCTGTAATTTATAGGAACGTCTGGCTCACCCTGTAGACTGAAAGCTCTTTGTGGGCTGGGCAGGGAACGTGTCTACCGACTCTGTTATACTGTATTCTCCCAAGTGTTTAGTACAGTGTTCTGCACACAGTAAGCGCTCAGGAAATATGACTGAATGTGGGCAGAGGGAATGTGTCTATCACTCTATTGTTCTATACCTTCTCAAGAGCTTAGTACAGTGCTCTGCAAACAGCAAATGATCACTAAATTCATTCATTGATTCATTCAATCGTATTTATTGAGTGCTTACTGTGTGCAGAGCACTGTACTAAGTGCTTGGAAAGATTGACAGGGAAGGGAGGAGGATGAGAAGAGAACATAATTCAAGCTAGATTTCTTTGGTATGAAGGAAAAACACCCAACTACTCCTGGTGCGTTGCCCTATTATGGGCTAATGGGATAAAATACAATAAACCCCCACGGCAAGAATACAGTCTATTTCAGAGAGGACTTTACCTTGGACCAATATTTTTTTTCTGCTCCAACAAGTCTGCTTCGGTTGAAGGCGTTGGTGGCTGGGTGGTGGGTGATTTGCCAGCTTTTTTCTTCTCTTCCACACCATTTTCAGACTCTGAGCTGCAGAAGAGAAAGGCATCAGCACACCCCAGACATGCAAAATGGGGAGAAATGACAACTAGGAGAAATCAGTAATTCCAATAGCCCGCTGGGCTCCCCTATTCCTACCTCCAACATACTTGAATAATCTCTCTTTTCACACAAAAATATAATTGTTTTTGATAAATGTGTTAGGGGATATGAACACAGAAGATGGCACCTCTTATATAGCAGCTAATTTTAACCCCAATTTATCTTCCATTTGGGATTCTCCAATGAAATATTATCCCACATCAATAGTTTACAACAGAAGAAACTCAGAATACTATAAAATGCTTTAAAGTTTAAAAGGATAATTCAAACACAGCACAAAGAAGTGACCCCAGTTTGCATCTATAAGACTGGAGAGAATCATTTTCATAGACTTACTTAGATGGTTCTATTGTGCATAGGTAATTCATTGCTGGATTTCAGAGTACAGAAAGTTTCAGAGACAGGTGGAGCAAGACAGGCAGACAGAAAGAGAGAGAGACACAGAGACACATACAGACAGGTAGAGAGGCAGAGATGGAGAGAAGGACTCATTTGTACATAGTTAAATCTTACAATAAACCAATGATTTATGGGTTAATAAAATATGCAGTGATTGGCTTGACTCAACATGAAGTTACACACCTTGGCGCCTGACCAAACAAGTCAGAATTTGAATTAGAAAAGATACCTACCTAAATATGGATCATCTAAAGGCATCTAGTAGTATTTATTAAACACTTACTATGTGTTTAAAGCACTTAAAAGCACTCAATCACCTTGTCTCCTCCTACCTTACCTTCCTGATTTCCTACTACAACTCAGTCCTCATGCTTCACTCCTGTAATGCCAACCTACTCACTGTACCTTGATCTCATCTATCTCGCTGCTAACCTCTGGCCCACATCCTGCCTCTGGCCTGGAACACCCTCCCTCTTCATGTCTGACAGACGATCACTCTCCCCACCTTCAAAACCTTATTAAAAGCACATCTCCTCCAAGAGGTCTTCCCCGACTGAGCTCTCACTTCCTCTTCTCCCACTCCCTCTGGCGTCGCCCTTGCACTCTCCCTCAGCCTCACAGCACTTACGTACATATCTGGACCATAAACTCATTGTGACCATGGAACGTGACTACCAAATCTGTTATACTGTACTTTCCCAAGTGCTCTACACAGAGTAAGCACTCAAATACGATTGATTACGTGCAAAGCATCATATTGAGCATTGGGAAAAAATACATTGGCTGTAAACTCTTTGTAGGCAGGGATCTTGTCTACCAACACTACTGTACTGTGCTCTCCCAAGAGCTAAGCGCAATGCTCTGCAAATAGTAAATACTCAATAAATACCATTAATTGACTGACTGAAGTAAATGGATTAGATATCACCCAAGGGGCTCACAATCTAAGAATGAGGGAGTAGAGAGTTAGCCACAGACACATCGATCAATCAATCACCTTTATTGAATGCGTACTGTGTGCAGGGAACTGTACTAAGCAATCGGGAGAGTACAATATAACAGAGTTGGTAGACACGTTCCCTGCCCACAATGAACTTAAGGAAAGGTGAGCAAAAATCTGAAAGGGCAATGGGAAAGTACCGAAAGAAAGAGCAGCAGGATTTCAGGCTCCTCACAGCTCAGACCACCAGTCACAAAAGTCACAGCTGCGACCATGGCGTGACCTTCTCCAAGTCCTAAAGGCTTGTGCTGGTTGAATCCTTCTCAGACTGGAGCAGGGGCTGATGGGAGCCCCAGTGGCAGCGGGGCAGTGGAGGGGGTGGAAAGCCTCTCTCACAGACTTAAGGTTGATCATAAATGCTGCTTATTACTGGAAACCAGTTCCATTTACTCCTGGACTTGTTGGACTCTAAATTTTATCTTTTATGTTGCTTCATATTTTTATATTATTTCATCTTTTCCAACAAGTCTGTTGCTAAACTTTTCCCTGTCTTTTTTTTAGACAGTGAGCTCCCGGAGGGCCTGGAATTATGTCTAACTCTCACCGGTGTATTTTTTCCTAATGGTTAGTGCCATGCTCTGCACACAGTAAGTGTTTAAAAAATACTATTACTACTACTACTACTAATTGTTCCTGAGAGCAAGAAGAAAACATTTAAGAGGATTTCCAGAAGGTTGACATATTTTTAAATACAGCAAGAAAAAAGCAGTTTGTTTAATAGCTTTAACCTATTGGAGACCGAAAAGTGTAACTGTAACCAAGTAATCCAGAGATTTTAGGGCTACTACTTATGGAAGAGATCAGTGGCGATTAATGGCATTTATTGAGCACCTGGGTGCAGAGTACTCAACTAAGCACTTGAGAGAGTAAAACAGAGTTAGTTGACCTGATCTCTGGCCTCAAAGAGCACACAATCTAATGGAGGAGACAGAAGCTAAAATCATTTAGATATATAGTTGTTTTCAAATGCAAAAGTGGTGGGAGATATATGCAAGTCAGTCAATCATATTTATTGAGAACTTACTGTGTGCAGAGTACTGTACTAAGCTCTTGGGTGAGTACATTGTAATCAAACAGACACATTCCCTGCCAACCAAAACCTTATAGTCTAGAGGGGGAGACAGACATTAATATAAATAAATAAAATTATAGATATGTAAATCCCCACTTCCTATATTACATGCGATCACCGTAGGGAAACCAATTCCCTCCCCAGCATCCCTATTTCCAGCCACTCTCCTACACCCCTAACTCAGCCCTAACTCTCCCCTCCTTGCTCCAGGTGGAAGATATGATCAATGTGTCACAGGAAGGAGTTGATAAGAGCGAGGTACAGTTAGGAGATTTTCTTGGAGAGAGCAGAGAGCAAGAACTAGGGTGTAATAGGAAAAAGGAACAGTGTTACAGATGCAATAGTGGGTGGGTGGGATCCTCTTGTGTCCCCCACCCCAATTACTTCCATTGGCACTAGAAAGACTATGATTCCTTACCAAGTGGCCTGCTGCCCCGAACCTAAGCCACATGGTGGTAGAGTACATGCACTGTACCCTTACCATGTCTGCGTTCATCCTACTCTCACATCCCTGTTCTCTTGCCATTACCCTAAACAACCCACTCTTGAAACATCTATTGGCACCACACCCTGAATTCCATACAACAGTTTTCTTCATCTTTCTTCTGAATGAGAAGATGGTCAATGATGTCCAATGAAATAGACCAGTCAGAGGATTAGCACTAAGAAGAAGCCTATTAGATTTGGCCAAAGGTGTTGAGGATATGAACCCTTATGTCTAGGAAGAGGAGATAAGAAGGGGAAAAACAGGTTGAGATAAGGGGAGAGAGTTAAGAGACTGGACATTTTGGAGGTAGGGAAGAGTAGTTTTGGATACAGAGCTGGTGGTGCGAAGGTAAGTTAAGAGGTTGTGGTCATCAAGTACAAAGATGTTTTGCATTTGAAAACATCCGTTACCAAGGCAGTAGAAAGACTTTTGTGTTAGTTCACTACAGAACACGGAATACAAGAACCAAAAACAACAACACATAAACTGAAAAGAGATAACTAGTGTTCTGAGGACAGAAAACTCTTCACAGGTTGCCAGGTCCTAGGGAACTACAACTAGTATTATGGAAAGAGTGACATCTGTTCATCTGGAGATATTGTGACCTATGCAATTCATAAAAACAAGCACCCAACTTCTTGAATTCATTAACTATCCCTCTTTGTATTATCATTCTCAATCTTCAAAGTACAACTGTATTCTGATCATTTATATTCATTATTTGGGAAGCCCCTTGAGGGCAGAA
This sequence comes from Ornithorhynchus anatinus, assembly GCF_004115215.2. NCBI lineage: Eukaryota > Metazoa > Chordata > Mammalia > Monotremata > Ornithorhynchidae > Ornithorhynchus > Ornithorhynchus anatinus. The sequence goes on along the minus strand of NC_041753.1, from coordinate 32,988,761 downwards.
ACTGTGTATTTTACTTTTATTATACTCTCCCAAGCATCTAATGGAGTGCTCTGGAGAGTAGGCACTGAATAAATCCAGAAATAATGACTATTTGAAAACGATTTGAAAACTCCCTCTCCTCTTCTTGTCCCCCATCCTGACTCTAATCATGTGGGTTGAAGGTAGCATCCATGCCCAAGTCATGGACGAGCTAAGCATAAAGTATCATGTGGGTAAGAAAATCCAACAGAATTAAACTATCCATGAATAAAGGCTAGGCAACTCTATTAGTATTCTCAAAATTTCCCCTCATATACCTCATTTGTGTAAAGAAGGCTTAAATGATTTCAACATTTTACAGATTTCCATATTAGGACTCAATGTTTGTTTATGTTTTGACAAAGACTGTTGACAAACCAAAACTGACCATAAACTGCGGCAACCAAGTTTTAAACATATTCCCATCTCCTCCATGGGACCTTCCATGATGAAGCCCTCCCTTCCCCTATTCATCCTCCCTTCCACACCACCTATGCACTTGGGTCTGAATCCCTTAAGCCCCTCCACAGCTCCTACGTATATATCCATCTGTAATTTATTTTAATATGTCCCTCCGGCTAGACTGTAAGCTGCTGTGGGCAGGGATCACATCTATGCTCTGCACACACAGAAAGCGCTCAATAAATACCACTGATTGTTTAGGCTCTTAATCCCCCTTCCACTCTGCAATGAGAATTTTAGTGTGTTCAAGGCTAGCCACAAAGAAGCCAGTAAGTAAAAACCCTCAAGTACACATGAACAAGCTATGATTAAGGAGATTGATGATTCAGAGACATGAGTGGTTAGGTCCAGGAAGTTGGTATTTCCCTTCTAATTACAGAGAAGCTGGGCCTCCCTTGGAACACTGTATACACTTAACTTCATACTGGAGAGAAAAAAAAGAAGTCAGTCCTTTGCTCCTATACATAATACAGTGTAATACTAGTAATAACAATAACAACAATGATATGTTGAGTGTTCATTATGTGCCAAACGCAGTACTGAGTTCTGGGGGTAGATACTGGATAATCAGGTCGGACACAGTCCCTAACCCAGATGGGGCTCACTGTCTAAAGAGAAGAGCAAACAAGCACTGAATCCCCATTTTATGAGGAGGAAACTCAGGCGCGGAGAAGTGACTTGGCCTGTGGTCACACAGCAGGATTAGAACCCGGGTTCATTCATTCATTCGTATTTACTGAGTGCTTACTGTGTGCAAAGCACTGTACTAAGCGCTTGGGAGAGAACAATATAACAATAAACCGACACATTTCCTGCCCACAACGAGCTTATAGGTCTTCCAACTTCCAGACCACTAGGCTACGCTGCTTCTCACTAGGGCATGCTGCTTCTCAGAAAATCATTTTTAGATTCTTCGACTATAATTTTCACCCACTCACCAGGAACAGTTTGGAAGTGATTCATAAACATGTAGGTTTCATCATCACTACCAACAAATATTTGAGCACTGACTGTTTGAATGACACTGTACTATTATGGGGACCGTGTGTGGTATGGAGAAATCATTGCTTCTTAAATAAATACTTGTAATTAAAAAGGAGATCAACAACAGCAACTTCCTCCTTCATTAAATTGTTCCAAGTCCACTGGAGGTATGTTTCTTAGGCAATCGTCTGACTATGTCTCTCGCATATAGTGAGCAGATTTTCCAGAGTGTAAAGTGGATGGAGGGTGGGGCTATCCAGATGAGTGTGGCCAATGGTCCAGGCATATGCCTGGTGAGCGAGAAGGAGAGAAAGAAGCAGGAAAAGGAAAGTCACACACAAATGCTGATACACAGAGACAGACACGCCACACAGAGAGACACTCACGCACAGCCATATCTAGACATATGCACCTCCCCGTTTCTCCCAGAAACAGCCAACAATGATACACACACACACATACACATCTCCCAACCCTCAAAACGTCCACCTGGCAATTTGGGACCTACCTGCACAAGTGCTGTGCATTCCCAGGGATAGGATGATGGAGAGGAGAGTGCACAGTGGATTAAAGGGTCCCAAGAAGTCCCTCACTCATCACCTGCTCCCAAGTCTGGGAACATGCCCATTTGCCTTTTTGTCGGGAGGATGGGAGAGAGCAGACTTGTACAAGGGAGCTTCTCCTCATCCTCCAACAGCCTCTGCCCGATTGTGGAGCCTGCACAAACTCCCTCTGAAATGTTGAGGCCTCCCTCAGCCTAAGGCCAATTTGGAAGCGCCCAAGGGGGGCAGGTTCATACTCACCCAAGCTGCCGTGCTCGGTCCGGAACCGAGCAACAGCAGTCAAGGGAGGTGGGGGAGAGCAGCATCTGAGTGCAGCTGCAACCAGCTCTTCGTTAAGATTTTTGGGAGATGGGAGTTCTGGGAAGCTGGTGGTGGCAACAGGGGCTGCTGTAACTTACCTACTCCTGCCATTGCTGCTTGGCTCAGTACTGGGCTCCCCGGAGTTTTCGCTCTTGCCACCGCCATAGCTGAAAACAGGACTTTTGCCATCCCGCTGACCTGGTAGGTGACGGGACTAAGGAAGGAAATGTGCAACTGTCCTGCCAAAAGTGGGTCAGATGGCCACTTTAATCTTGCACGCATTCTTTTCTGTTTCCTTGTTCTAGGCGTTGAGCTTTGAAAAACTGGGTGGAAAACACAGGCATAAATACTAAGAAGAGGAGAAGAATCAAGTTGAAGTTCTACAAAATGGTGCTCTTAATTCTCACTGGTGCTCCCAGTGGGAGATATTTTCTTGTTGCTCTACTTAAAAAACTTGGGTTACTCCCCGAGAGAGCAGGGGTCCTTCTGCATTTCTTCTCTGGGAATCACACGGCTTGAGTTGTGTACGGTATTGGGAAGGAGTCTTGGCTTAAGACAACGTGGTCTTGATAGCTTTAAAATCCATAATTTATGCCAATGAGGTCAGAAGAATTCTCTGATTTTAGTAGCTATGTCCCCCTGTAACACCCGTGGCACTGGGCCTGAGCTGAGCTACCAAAATCTTACTTAATCTTTCTGTTTGGCATACACTTAGAGTTGCTATGGTTACATCCTTGCCTCCCAAACAGAAGCCATTCATACTCATCCTCTTATTCATACCCTGCTGCTGAGCCCCACCAGGGTACCGAAATCTGAAATCCATTTGCCCAATCTGAGGAGCCACTTCAAGGGAAATCAATCCATCAATGGTATTAACTGAGCATTTACTGTGTGCACGGCACTGTTCTAAGTGTTTGGGAGAGTACAAAAACTGTCCTGCTTCCAAATCCCCATCTCCTTTCCTTTCCCTGATGCCCTCCCTCCCACCTCCGATTTCTCTCCTTCTCTCTCCCTCCACCACCAACCGGCATTCCCATTTGCCCCTTGCCCCACCGATTCATCATCGCCCCTTCCCCTGCTGCACATGTTTTGGTGTCTTACACACGGACAAAGTCTAGGTTCTTTGTCAGAGTTCATTCAATTAGAAGTCTTGTTGTCATGGGTCCCAACTTTTCATTTTGAGCAAGGGGGTTGAAATATTAGGGAGCACAAGGCACGGGAGGGGACAGGTTTCAATGAGTTGACAGGTCAGAAAGCCACCCTGTGGAGTCTTTTCGATCCTGATTGAAAACTCCAAGGTTTTGTCAGAGACCTGGGATGATTTGCAGTCCTGGAGTCCAGCTCACACAACTGGGGGCGGGGGGGGGGGGGTCATCACCCCCACTGATCCTATGGTAGGGAGGGGGGTGGGCACTTATGCTTGCTCTTGTTCCTTGCATCTGTCATGCTGTAAAGAGCATATTTTCTGGGCTGCATTTTGGTGTGAAGCCACGTTATGAATCAGGCAGTGCATGGTTGATTACGTCCTTCACTAGTTGTTTCCAAGAGGATTCTGGCTACAATCTTCCCGACAATAGAAAGCAGTAAGGTATTTTTCCCAGTCAGTGCTCTCACTTTTCTTCTTGAAGATGGGGACTATGGTGGTCTATCTGAAGTCCTGTGGCATTTCCTCTGTGCTCCATATGTTGAGTAAGAGTTGGTACGGATGTCAGGAGAGATCTCATTTTTCTGCAGGAACACAAGTGATGTTTTAGCATTTTTCACGGCTCCGGCTGTGCAAGTTACTCAAAAATTGGGCCTATGGCCCAGCCGTCACTACTTGCCAGATATTCTCTGCTTCATGGGGCCTCCTCCTCAAGGGTGGAAGGCACGTTCAGAAGATCACTGTAGCGCTTGTGAGGTGGGTGTTCCATCTGTAGTCTAATGTAGCAGTGGTGTGTAAGGGGCCATAAAGCTTCTTTAGTGATGAGTAAAATTCCTTGGTTTGGTGGCTGATCGCATATCCCAGGATCTCTTCAGCCTCAGCACCCCACCACTGGTCTTCTTTTTTAGCTTGATCTGCTGTGAGAAGCAGCATGGCCCAGTGGAAAGAGCACAAATCTGGGAGTCAGAAGACCTGGGTTCTAATCCTACCTCTGCCTCTGCCTGCTGAATGACCTTGGGCAAAGCACCTAACTTCTCAACTTCAGTTTCCTCTTCTGGAAAATGGGGCTCCGATACCTGTTTTCCCTGCTGCTTAAGCTGTGAGCCTCGTGTGGGACAGGGACTATTGTCCAACCTGATTATTTTGCATCTACCCCAGTGCTTGGTATGGTGCTTAGCACATAGTAAGCACGTAACACCATAATTATGATTATAATATTATTATAGTCATGGGGCACAGCAAGACATTCTGATACATTTCTTGATTTGCTACCAGGACTTTTTAAAAATCAGTCATTTTCATGGAATCTGTCTCAACATCCCTCCTTGTCATGCCCGATCTTAATGGCTGTCTCATAGACAGCATTTTGGAGAAAGGTCTATTCACTTTTCGGATCGGTCGTTTTAACTGTGTGTGGTTCCATGTTCCAACAGGACTCCTGTGATGTTGACACAGAAGGACTTGGAGATTTCTTTATTCTCCAGGATCTTGATAATCTGCCTTCCTGACAGGGTGCATGTCACTTTTCAATGCACTGGTTATACTGATAGCTTGAGTTTGGAGCATATGAGCTGAAAGTCCAGTATTCAGGCCCTTGCCTGGGTACAGTGATCCGTCCGTCGCTTTAGTCTCGCTAACAGACGCTGACATGATCTATGAGATGCCATTGTTTAGATCTCGGGTGCATTCCAAAGCATTTGAAACCATCAGACTAGGACTTTGGTAATCGCTAAGCAAATCTGGTTGTCCTGAGGAGTTTGCTAAGATCCTTAGGGTATGCCATGGCAGGATGGGTCGATCGAGTCAGTGTTGAAGATGCCCCGTCCACCTCTTTCTCCCATCACCACTGACTTAGAGTAAGGCTACACAGTGGATCCACTCCAGTGTAAACTATTCTATGCTGGCATGTTTGAGGATGCGAAGGGAGATCTGGAAGCTGGAGTCTGAATAAGTTCATGATCGCTCCAACGGAAAACTCTTCCAACTCAAAAGGCATTGAGCATCATCAAAGGTTTTTGAGCTGGGCTTCCAAGAATTTCTGAATGCCAATGGCTATGTTCTTCAAAGATACACACAAGCATATATAGAAGTAATTGTGAAGTGCTTTGCAGGGTTGGTGCCAAGTTATGGAATGACATTAAGTCTGAGGAAAACCAAGGTTAACTACCAGCCTGTACCAGGTAAGCGCTACACTCGAAGATTTTCACTGGCACAGAGCTTGATACTGTCACTGACTTCTGCTTCTTACGCAGTACACTATCCAACCACGCATGACTAGTGAAGTAAGTACGAGAAAAGAATTGAAAAGGTCAGCCTGACTTTGGGGAGACTGACAGAGTTGGCAACAAAGGAGCATCAAGCTTCATATTCATATGAGAAGCAGGGTGGCCTAGTGGATAGAGCATGGGTCTGGAATTCAGAAGGACCTGGGTTCTAATCCCGGCCCCAACACGTGTCTGCTGTGTGGCTTTGGGTAAGTCACTTCATTTCTCTGGGCCTCAGTAACCTCATCTGTAAAATGGGGGTTTAAGACTGTGAGCCCCACAGGGGACGGGGACTACGTCCAACCCAATTTGCTTGTATCCACCCCAGCGCTTAGTACAGTGCCTGGCACATAGTAAGTACTTAACCAATACCACAATCATTATTATCATATTAAGTTGGTCTATAAAAGAATACTATTACCCATCTTGGCCTACTATAGAAGACACATTCAGCTTCTTGAACAGTTTCACCAATGTCACCTATGAACTCTCCTCAACGTCAAAAGGCAGGACAAAGCTTATCAAGAAGGTCTTGGAATGTAGTTGGCTCATCAGCATTGAGGGTAACAAGCAACACAGACTCGCTGGGTGGGATGTTTAGAATGAATCGGCGCTAATCAATTAATCAACTGTATTTATTGAGGGCTTACTATGTGCAGAGCACTGTACTAAGCACTCGGGAGAATACAGTACAACAGAATTACAGCACATCAGAATTAGCAGACATGCTCCCTGCCCACAGAGGGAGAGAAAGATATTAATATGAATAAATACATAACTTATCACATGGGAGGACACCCAAACAACTACTGTGAGGGATGAATACATTATTTAAAGGGAAGTCTGGTTGCAAAAAATGTGAGCTAGCAGTGGGCTGTTGGGAGACTACTGAGGTAGATAGGCCAGTCTGGTGAGCAGACATCTAGAGAGGGGTTTCCTCTCCTTGCTCAAAGCTTTGCGGAGTTTGGGATAGCAAGAAACAGTGACAGGCAACCACATCAGCACGGAAATATCTTTACATGCATATAAGGCAGAAGGGAATGTCAGCCATGCCCCCTCCCCCAAACACACACAGGATCCCGATGTTGGGCAGGGATTGTCTCTATCTGTTGCCGACTTCTAATAATAATGATAGTATTTGTTACGCATTTACTCTGTGCGAAGCACTGTTCTAAGCGCTGGGGGGGGATACAAGGTGATCTGGTTGTCCCACGTGGGGCTCCCAGTCTTAATCCCCATTTTACAGATGAGGTAACTGAGGCACAGAGAAGTGAAGTGATTTGCTCAAAGTCACACAGCTGACAAGTGGTGGAGTCGGGATTAGAACCCACGACCTCTGACTCCCAAGCCCGGGCTCTTTCCACTGAGTCGTGCTGCTTCTCTACATTCCAAGTGCTTAGTACAGTGCTCCGCACACAGTAAGCACTCAATAAATACGATTGAATGAATCTCACCTTCAGTACCATCATCTCTGAAAATAAAGTCTTCCTATGGAAGTGAGGCAATGTCAGAAACCACTTGCAACAGTGCCTCTCTAATGTGGCTGAAGTGCATGGCACGACTACATTGTCAGAATTGGTTGTCATGAATCTTTGATGGTAAAAAGTCAATTGCGGAGGTATGAATCTCTTCTTCCGCCCCCTCAACAAAACATCTGGCAATTTCCATCTGCCCCCTTAATAATTGTGGACTAACTATAAATTATAAGTTATTTATTTATATGAATGTCTGTCTCTCCCTACAGACTGTACGCTCATTGTGGGCAGAGAACAAGTCTACCAACTCTGATGTATTACACTCTCCCAAGTGCTTAGTACAGTTTTCTGAACACAATAAGTGCTCAATGAATACCACTAACAGATTGATTTGTTAAGCACTTACTATGTGCAAAGCACTGCACTAAGCCTTGATAATCAGATCCCACACGGGGCTCACTGCCTAAGTAAGAGGGAGAACAGGTACTGAATTCCTATTCTGTTGATGAAGGAACTGAGGCTCAAAGAAATGAAATGACTTCCCCAAGGTCACACAGCAGGATGTGGCAGATCCGAAATTAGAACTCAGGTCCTCTGACTCCCAAGCCCAGGTGTGTTTTTTCCACTAGGCCACGCTGCTTCTCCCCACTTTTCCCAGAATGAAGAATATACCTTTTTTATCTTGCAGTGATAAGTTTGGAACTTTCAGACAAGCTCTAACTCATGCTAGATGGAAGAGAGAGATCTATTTTGCAAGTCCTGCAGCAAAGGAGATTTAGGAGATGAATCAGTAAGTTAATCAATGTACTTACTGAGCACTTACTATGCAGAGAGTCCTATCCTAAGTGCTTGGGAGAGGACATTATAACAAAAATAGCAGACATGTTCCCTGGCCATAAAGAGTTTACAGTTCATTCATTCAATCATATTTATTGAGCACTTACTGTCTGCAAAGCACTGTACTAAGCACTTGGGAGAGTTCACTAAAACAACAGACACATTCCTGCCCACAGTGACTTCAGTCTAGAGGGGGAAACAGACACTAATATAAATAGATGAATGAATAAATAAATTACAGTACAGAGGGGGAGCCAGACAATAATATGATTAAGCAATTCATAATATGTAATTTAAAGATAGGTACATATACACATATGTACAGATCCCACAACATCACTCAGTCACCCATTTAAGTATTAAACAAGTTTCACTGTTGGAAATTCCTTGTATGGCAGCCAGTTGTGGAACTCAAAGCTCTTCAGTCATGGCTGACTGTGGGCCTCTCTCAACACCATCTCCAAATAACAGGGTATTGCTAGTGGAGTGGGGAAATGGAAGGTTGCTCCTGTTGTCCATGCAACTTTCCGCTACTGTCAGCCACCTGTCTTGTTGCCCAAGCCGGGTCAGAGAGGACCTGGGAATGAATGGTGATGGCCCAGGGTGCTGACCTCCCAATGCAATTGTTCCCCAGACCCTAGCTTTCCTGGCCTTCCCTAAGGCAGTTCTACTCCCTGAATGCTGCTTAAATCTTTCACCGATTCTAATCACAATGCAGACCAGCCTGTCAGTAAACGTGGAGGGCTGGAAACAGAGAGAAAGATAAATACCAGGGATTCATACTTGATTGGGAAAGTGTACCAACTGTAAAAATGAGATAAAGATTAGGGAATGAGGAAATGAACACTTGCTTTTTACAAGGTTATCTTTAACCTTGTAGAACAGTGAGGAATGACAAAATCAGCCTTCCTGTGGCATAAGAGAAGTAGGGGTGGGCCGGGCAAACTTTCCTGCTATCTGATGGCCATCAACTGTTGCTTCTTACAAACTTTGTTTCTTCCAATGCATTCGTTCAGGTCACAAAGGACAGGGGGGGCAGGAGGGGAGAGAGAGAGAGAGAGGGAAAGAACGAGAGTTGGGGGGGTGGGAGGGGAAGTGCCCTCATAGCTCAGGGGAAGACCCCTTGGGTGAAACAAAACAGGCCTTATATCCTTCATCGCCCCTTGCCCCTGGACAGTTTTGGCGAGGCTTTCGCCAGTGGCCATAAAAGCAAGCCAGTCCCCTCATTTATAGTGGCAGTAGGGGTTGCGGTTGCATTTATAATAATAACAAGGATGGTATTTGTAAAGCACTTACTATGTGTCAAGCACTGTTCTAAGCACTGGGCAGATAGAAGCTAGTCAGGCTGGACACAGTCCCCAGTCCCTGTCCCACATGGGGCTCACAGTCTTCATCCCCATTTTACAGATGAGGGAACTGAGGTCCAGAGAAGTGAAGTGACTTGCCCGAAGTCCTTCAAGTGGCGGATCTGGGATTAGAACCCATGACCTTCTGACTCTCAGGCCTGTGCTCTATCCAGTAGGCCACCTTGTCCTGGCACGCAGACCACACTGTGAGCACCTGCAATAGCTCACCCAATCCTGTCATCCCGACTTTCAGTAGATAAGAATTGCTTGTTTTTGTGATGAAATTTTTAAAACAGTGATGAAAAAAAACCAAAACTAAACTAAACAAAAAAACCTAGAACAACTACTCAGGCTTGCTGACTCTTTACCAATTTGGTCAGGCTGTTAGGGTTACATAGCTCCTTGGGATAGTGCAGAGGGGTGGTAATAGTTTGGAGACAGAAACAGCTAAATTTCCACTCATAGTGGCCCATTACTATCTCCAAACCAGCTGCAGATCCATTCGGCACCCCCCTTTTAAGGTGCTGCTCTTGAGCAGCTGAATCTGTCTGCAGATGACTCAGGGACAGTTAAGAGCCGCCACGGGCAGAAAGAAGCACGGTCACTTCCAATAATCAATTACCAACTGACTCACTCCTCAGGCCATGCTTTGCCCATCTCTGATCTACAAAGGTTGTGGAAAAAGTGAAGCTCTCACAGAAACCTGTCACTCCTGTTCTCTTTAAAGAATGCACAGGATGTACCTCACGGAAACGTCTCAGGCCCACCAGATCAGCTTTCATACTGTATTACTATTTAGATATCAGAATGATCACTGTGACAATATAAATGGCACTGTGTGTAAATTCTCTACTGCTTAAACATCATCCATTATTAACAACCTGTATTCCTTTTCTAATAAAAAATTAACTCCTCTTCAGAGGAGTTCAGAGATGACCAGTGTTGTCACTTCTAAATGGGAAGTGTATTCATTCAATAGTATTTATTGAGTGCTTACTATGTGCAGAGCACTGTACTAAGCGCTTGGAATGTACAAATTGGCAACAGAGACAGTCCCTGCTCTTTGACGGGCTTACAGTCTAATTGGGGGAGACAGGCAGACAAGAACAGTGTGCATAAATAGAGTCAAGGGGAAGAACATCTCATAAAAACAATGGCAAATAAATAGAATCAGGGTGATGTACATCTCATTAAACAAAATAAATAGAGTGATGAAGATATATAGTTGAGCGGATGAGTACAGTGCTGAGGGGGTGGGATGGGAGAGGGGGAGGAGGAGAGGGAAAGGGGGGAGAAGAGGGTTTAGCTATGGAGAGGTGAAGGGGGGGTAGAGGGAGCAGAGGGAAAAAGGGGGGAGCTCAGTCTGGGAAGGCCTCTTGGAGGAGGTGAGCTTTAAGTAGGGATTTGAAGAGGGGAAGAGAATTAGATTGACGGAGGTGAGGAGGGAGGGCATTACAGGACCGCGGAAGGACGTGGCCCAGGGGTCGACGGTGGGATAGGCGAGACCGAGGGACGGTGAAGAGGTGGGCGGCAGAGGAGTGGAGCATGCGGGGTGGGCAGTAGAAAGAGAGAAGGGAGGAGAGGTAGGAAGGGGCAAGGTGATGGAGAGCCTTGAAGCCTAGAGTGAGGAGTTTTTGAGTGGAGGTTGATAGGCAACCACTGGAGGTGTTTAAGAAGGGGAGTGACATGCCCAGAACGTTTTTGCAGGAAGATGAGCCGGTCAGCGGAGTGAAGAATAGACTGGAGTGGGGCGAGAGAGGAGAAAGGGAGATCAGAGAGAAGGCTGACACAGTAGTCTAGCCGGGATATAACGAGAGCCTGTAGCAGTAAGGTAGCCGTTTGGGTGGAGAGGAAAGGGCGGATCTTGGCGATATTGTAAAGGTGAGACCAGCAGGTCTTGGTAATGGATCGGATGTGTGGGGTGAACGAGAGAGACGAGTCAAAGATGACTCGTGTATGCATTTAAAATGACTGAAGACTCTCCTAGAATAGGACCCAGAAACTAACTTCCATCATTAACTAGTGGCAGGAGCAAGATAGTCAAGTGTTCTAGCTGTTTAAGCAAAGCGGAATAACTTACGTGTACAGTTCAAGAGCTCTACATCTTAAGAAGGTTAACATATTCATCCCATTCCTGGGATACAGATCAATCACCCATATTTACATGTGAAGAAGAGAAATTGATTTAGAGTTAAATGGTCAATTCACAGACAACTTGGATTCAAACTCGGTCCTTGAGTGGCAACACATTATTTCGTCCAACCATGAAAATCACCCCCTAAATCAGAGTCTAAAATAAAAATCGAACAACGAACCTATGAGGATTTGAGTGCCTACCATGTGCAAAGCTTAGTAATAAGTTCTTGGAAGAGGATCATACAAATTAGTATACATGGTTCCTGCACTAGAGGAGATTACAATCCAGGGGAGGTAGGTGGTGGGGAGAGACAAACACTTAAACAGGAGAAAATCATAGAGTAGATAGGGATATGTGCACAAGAGCTTTGGGGGTGGGGGAGGTTGTGAGTACTTAAGTGGTATGGAAGGGCTGAAAGTGACAGTTGGGAAATAGATGGTGGGGTTAAGTGGGAAGGTCTTCTGGAAGAAATACAATTTCAGGGGGGCTTTGAAGATGGAGAGAGCTGTGGTTTGTGGAATAAGAAGGAGGAGGCAGTTCCAGGCAGGAGAGAAGAAAATGAGGCAGACTGAGTTGAGAGGAAGCATAAATGAAAGAAGAGAGTGAATGAGTGAGTGGGGAGGGGAGAGAGAAGAGTGCTGATTGGATGCCTTAAAATCAATGGTCAGGAGTTTCTGCTTGATGTGGAATTGGCAGGCAACCAACCATTGGAGGCCTCTGAGGAGCGTGAAGACAGAGGCAGGAAGACAGTTGAGAAAAATGATCTGGGCAGCAGAATTAAGTATGGACTGGTGAGACAGGAGGCAGAGAGATCAACAAGGAGGTTGAAACAGTAGACAAACTGGGTGTGGCAGTGAAAAGTCCATTCAAAAGCCAGGAAAAGTCAAACCCCTTTCTATGCAGGTTGGGATCAGTTGCAATGCTTTGTTTGTCTACAGTATTGCGCTTGTTCCGGCCTGTTGAGGTTGCTGGGGATTGTGGTCGAAAGATGTTAAAATGTGGCAGATAGCAGAAGAAGTTAATTCTGCAGTTAAATGCTCTAGAGAGCCAGACCAGTAGCTGATGCTCTGGTTCCTTGTAGGTTGAGTCCCCTTTGTATGGAATTGATTCTCAAATTTTGTATTTCCTTAAGTTGTTTAAGCAGCATGCCCTAGTGGAAAGAGCATGGACCTGAAAGTCACAGGATGTGGGTTCTAATCCCGGCTCCGCTGCTTGTCTACTGTGAGACCTTGGACAAGTCATTTAACTTTTTGGCCTCAATATCCTCATCTGTAAAATGGACTTTAAATCCTACTCTCTTCTACTTAGACTGTGAGACCCCAAGTGGGACAAGGGAATGTGTACAACCAGTGAGTGCTTGGTAAATAGTAAGCTATTAACAAGTACCATAATTATTATTAGTAGTAACAGCAACCCAAGGATGCTTTCACAACAGAGTTGGAATATGCTTGGAAAACAATTGATATTCCTAACATGTCCTTATCTGATGTAAATTGTACTTCTTTTGAGGGGAAGGCCATATCTTGCACTGCTTGAAACAAATTATGAGGCCCTGTGGATAATGTTATGGTTTCAATAAAAAAATAATATGAAGAAATCCACTATCTACCACTAATAAGCTAAGTCATTTTGCTTCTCAAGTTCCACTGTCACCTCTGGTTTGTTTTGATACATAAAACTCAAGTCAACCCAACCACTCTGGGGCATTAGCTTTTAGGCTAGATCTGCAATCCAGGCATAGAAAACTGTGGGGTTTTGCATGGTTTTTGTTTGGGTTAGTGTAAAGTTGTGTACACCAGTCATAATGACTGCTGGTATGTGTCAATATCAACACTGCATTTTGTTTTTTGTTTGGGTTAGTGTTAAACTGTGTATAGTAGTCATAATCGCTGTTGACATTTGTCAATATCAACAGTGCATTTTGTTTTTTATTTAGGTTAATGTAAAGTTATGTATGCTAGTCATAATGACTGTTGACATATGTCAATATCAATACTACATTAGCTCCCACACTACACTGCACTTTGGGAGAAATTCTCTGGGTCAGGTTTCCACTCCTTTCAACCTATATGTTGAGAGGTATAGAATCTTGCCAACTCCATAGGGCCATCAATTGGCTGCGTCAGGTCACCAGCCTGGGTCACTCATTGAGTGACTGAGAACCAGCTCCAGACAATGGTTTCCCATATTTCATTGGAACTTGGGAAGAAGTGGCTTTCTGGAGCCAGCTCAGCTCTCCCCGGGTGTCCTCCAAATGATGGAAGATAGAACAGATATCTAATTCTAACACAAATAGAAAGGCTGCCCAGTAGCTGATTTGCTCTCATTTGCCAAGGATCTATCCCCTCAAAACAGTTGTATGCTGTTTCAGCCAGTCATCATGCTCCCCTTGAAAAGTGGTGGAATTTGCGTAGCCATGTTGGAAGGCTGCTTCTGGCAATCGAATACAGCTCCCATCATCTAAGGCTGCATCTTGATCCTTTAAAGCAAGAAGATGCTTATTGCAGCAGACAGACACATGGAGTTTAGGTCAGGTCTGAGGCTCCATAGTACTATCTGCATAAAATGCAAGAGCTGAACATAGTGGGCTTCATAGATGTGAGGTCTAAGTCTCCTCGTGTGATTACAATTTTCATTAGGTGGATGACTTGGATATTATTTTGAATATAAAGACTACTGAACTTGGGCTCACTCAAAACTGTAATTTGAACTACACTATTAGATGAAGAGAAAACTGGGACTTTGGTGCCAAGAAATTACCTCTTTGGTCAAGAAAAAAAACATCTGTGGCTATAAGTAATGCTACCGTGTTATCTAGGCCACACTTCTTAAAGATTAGGTTCATAAGCAAAGTTCTAACCAGGCAGGACCTTCTGGCTGCACTGGTTTGTACTGAGTTTAACTGTTAGATCAATCAATGGTATTTTAGAGCTTACTGTTCTGGTAAGCACAGCCATGTGCCAAAACCACGATCCCTGTTGTGGGTATTATAATAATAATAATAATAATAATGATGTTGGTATTTAAGCGCTTACTATGTGCAGAGCACTGTTCTAAGCGCCGGGGTAGATACAGGGTAATCAGGTTGTCCCACGTGAGGCTCACAGTCTTCATCCCCATTTTACAGATGAGGTAACTGAGGCACAGAGAAGTCAAGTGACTTGCCACTGAGGCACAGAGAAGTCAAGTGACTTGCCTAAGGTCACACAGCTAAGTGGCAGAGCCGAAATTCGAACCCATGACCTCTGACTCCGAAGCCCGTGCTCTTTCCACTGAGCCACGCTGCTTCTCTATAGCAGGGCAGCAGATGTCAATCATGTAGGTATAGCAAGAACAAGGATGTAGTGGTTAGTAACATCAGTATATTGGGGTGCAGTGACCAAATGAATAATTGAATATGTATCTATGTTAATGCTGAAGGCAGAAGGCAAGGGCACAGGCCTGGGAGTCAGAGGATATGGGTTCTAATCCAGACTCCGCCACTTGTCTGCTATGCAACCTTGGGCAAGTTACTTAACTTTTGTGGCTCAGTTACCTCATCTGTAAAATGAGGATTATGTTTGTGAGACCCATGTGGGACAGGGAGTGTGTCCAACCTGATTACCTTGTATCTACCCCAGCGTTTAAAACAGTGCTTGGCACATAGTAAGCACTTAACAAAAACCATTATCATTATTACTATTATATAACAAGAAACTGGCTATTGGATGGAGAAAAAGGAGTGGCTCCTCAAAATGTTGTGGAGGTAGAACGGACAGTATCTGATAACAGGCTGAATAAGGGGGAGTTGAAAGAGAAGGATCATGGGCTTGATAGCCTGGGAGATGGTTGTGTTGCCAACTGTGATGGGACAGTGAGGTGGGGAATAGGATTAATAGATGAGGAGTTCAGTTTTGGGCACACTGAGCATGAGGTGTCAGCAGAACATCTGTGTAAAGAGGTCCTGAAGGCAAGAGGAAGTGTGACATTACAGAGAAGTAGAAGGGTCAGGGCTAGTAAGGTATATTTAGGAGTCATATGCATAGAGGTGATAGTTGAAATCATGAGAGTGGAAGAGATCCCCAAGGGAGTGTCAACTGAGAAGAGAAGGGGACCCAGAACAGAGTCTTGAGGGACCATTCACAGTTTGGGGTTGGGAGGCAGTCAGTCAATCACATTTATTGAGCACTTGCCGTGCGCAGCGCTCTGTACTAAATGCTTGGGAGTATAGTACACTATAACAATAAAACAGACACATTCCCTGTCCACACCGAGCTTACAGTCTAGAGGGGGAGACAGACAAAATAAATAAATAAAATTACAAATAAGTACATAAGTGCTGTGGGGCTGGGAGGGGGGAATGAATAAAGGGAGCAAGTCATGGCCACACAGAAGGGGGCAGAAGAAAAGGTAAGAGAGTTAGTCAGGGAAGGACTCTTGGAGGAGATGTGCCTTCAATAAAGCCCTGAAGGTGGGGAGAGTTGTCTGTTGGATATGAAGAGGGAGAACGTTCTAGGTCAGAGGCAGGATGTGGGTGAGAGGCTGGCAGTGAGATAGGTGAGAATGAGGTACAGTGAAATGGTTAGCATTAGAGGAGCGAAGTGTGCAGGCTGGGT
This sequence comes from Ornithorhynchus anatinus, assembly GCF_004115215.2. Lineage (NCBI taxonomy): Eukaryota > Metazoa > Chordata > Mammalia > Monotremata > Ornithorhynchidae > Ornithorhynchus > Ornithorhynchus anatinus. The sequence continues at coordinate 32,972,636 of NC_041753.1, read as the reverse complement.
TGTAGTAAGAGAATAGTGAGGTGAGGTATTTATTTTATTTATTTTTTATTTTTGTATTTGTTAAGCGCTTACTATGTGCCGAGCACTGTTCTAAGCGCTGGGGTAGACACAGGGGAATCAGGTTGTCCCACGTGGGGCTCACAGTCTTAATCCCCATTTTACAGATGAGGTAACTGAGGCACCGAGAAGTTAAGTGATTTGCCCAAAGTCACACAGCTGACAAGTGGCCGAGCCGGGATTCGAACCCATGACCTCTGACTCCAAAGCCCGTGCTCTTTCCACTGAGCCACGCTGCTTCTCTGGGGTAGGAAGGGGCAAGGTGATTAAGTGCTGAGTCAGCGAAAGAAAGACTGGCTAGAGATCTAAAAGGAGAACCAGGAGAGGACTGTGTCAGATAAACCAAAGGTTACATCATATTTTGAGAAGGAAGTGGTCTAAAGCATTTAAGGAATCAAATGGTCAAGGAGGATTAGGACGGGAGCCATTTCATTGTCAAGTAGGAGGTCACTGGAGACCTTGGAGAGTGCGGTCTCACAGGAGCGAAGGATGTAGAACCAGATTATAGAGAATCTTTAAGGGATTTAGAAGAGCGGAAATGGAGAAAGCAGTTTGCAATCCATTCAAGGAGTTTGTACAGGAATGGGAAGAGGGAGATGGAGCGATAACTGGATGGTGTAATGAGGTCCAGAGAAAGTTCTTGTGAGACTACACTAGACTTGAGTGGGTTTGAAGGGCAAGGAGCTATCAGAGAGTGAGCAGTTGAAGATAGCGATCATGGAATTAAGAAGTCTGAGCAGCAGGTGCTTTTAGGCGGTGAGAAGGCATATTGGCTGGGGACAGAGGTGGAGGGGGTAGTTTATGAACGCAGGTGGGAGATCTCTTAAGAGATGCTTGAGAAGGATGAGAGAGTGGATGTGAGAATGGGAGGGAACTGGAGCAGTGAGTGGGAGATTTGAGGGAAGCTAAGACCTGAGGTTTTGAATTTTTGTCAATAATGTAGTTGGCATGGTCGTCAGGGGAGAGAAAGGGGAGACTGAGGGTTTCAAGATGGAGATAAAGTTTAGGACTGTATCAATCTTTCTGAACCCTCCAGATCTTGTCTGTTTTTAAGAATATACCATGCTAAACTAGGAAATGATATGCTGGGAAGTTTCTATAGCAACAGCCTCTTTTACTGGTACTGCCAGCTGTTGATGAATTTGTGTTTCTCCCATCTCCACCATCAGCCTGTCATCCCCTCCAGGGCAAGGATCAACTCTTCTCCTGCCTCTGCCTCTCTTTCCAGCACCCAGGACAGGGTATCGCACAAAGTGGACCTAACAAAAGGAAGAACTGAACTGAGGAAGACCCTCTCACCATAAACCTCATTGACTTTAGGAGGAGTCAAAACTTTGTTTCCTTGGTTTTGGTTCTATTGTCTCACAATTAAAAGGTCAGACAGGCAAAGACACTTGACTGTTGGGAGAATCTTCCATAAAGTGGAGCAAAAAGAGTTAGCACATGCAATCCTGCCTTTTGAACTCCCCAAACAGGTCATGTTTAATGAGAAGCTCTAATAACTGGCTTCCCAGAAATAGGACAACAGTTTCTGGGAGTGGCATCTTCACTCACTAGATGCTTATCATAACTGAGAATCTTAATATAGGGATTTGACTTTCCTATCTAGGAAAACGAGCCTCTTCAGATCAGTACCTGAGGTCTGTGGAGCAAGTTTTGTGTGTTAACCTTCCATTATTTGCTTTTCTAGGCAATACTGACAATGCAAAAATGTGTCATTTATTGTTATCCTCTTAGCAAAGCCTAGCTGAAAGAGGCCTCTCAAACTGCATATGAAAAGGATTTTTTTTGGGTGGGGGGGGCACGGAGAGGACAACTGAGCATGTGCAAGAATTAGTAAACACTACAGTCAAATTTTTTTGAGGCCAAACTTAGGTTATTTTCTTTGGGAATGAAATTGAAATTACTCAGTGAGTGACTGGTGGGGATCATTTAAGCAGAGTCAGTGTCCCAATCAGGTATCCAACCCAATTACCTTGAATCTATCCCAGTGCTTAGAACAGTGCTTGGCACATAGTTAGTGCTTAACAAATACCTTTACTATTATTATTATTATTTTATATTTCTTTTTAGAACAAGTGAGCATTATTAGCAGGAAATCTTTGGTGAAAATATACAGAACAAGATGGGATAAAGCATCCTCATGCATATTAACGAACAAATGCTTGAGTGACCACTTAGTACATGACACTGTATTTTAGACTGCACGCCACTCCTTCTGGACAGGGAACACTTCACTTCATTATTTTGTACTTTCTAAACTCCTAGTGCAGTGCACCCAGGGAGCACTTGGTAAATGCAATTAAGCCTACCATTACTATGATTAGTTCTACTACTACAGTTCAGCTTAGAAATGAATCTGTTTAGCTTGGCTTTAGTGTTAGGCTTTGACACACCATAAAAACAGGCATGCCAAAACTCATTCTTGGGGATGGGCTGTCAATACAAGTACACATCTGTATGTGGACCACACTTGAAAAGAACTGGATTTTGCTAACGAACTTATAACAATACTTAATACCTATATATAGTATAGAGTTCTAAACATGAAGGATCACTACGACCATTTGTTTTTGGAAATGATGCAACTGATGGTGAAATCTTACCTTAAGACATTCAGTTCATGTCTCCCCATGCCTCAAGAACCTCCAATGGCTGCCCATCCACTTCGCATCAAACTCCTCACTAATCTCCTACTACAGCCCAGCCCATACGCTTTGCTCCTCTAGCACCCACTTACTCACTGTGCCCCAATCCCCTCTATGTCACCACTGACCCCTTTCCCACGTCCTCCCCCTAGCCTGGAACTCCCTCCCCCTCCATATATGCCAGACCGCCACTTTCCACCTTCAAAGCATTACTAAGGTCACATCTCATATACCAACTTATTATCTCCTCCAAGAGGCCTTCCTCAATTAAGCTCTCATCCCCAGCTCGCTCTCCCTTCTGCGTCATCTATGCACTTCAATCTGTGACCTTTGGACACTTGATATACACCCCAACCCCACAGCACTTATGTACCTATCTTTAAATGATATATAATAAATTAGACTGTGAGCCAGTTGTGGGGCAGGGATTGTCTCTATCTGTTGCTGAACTGCACATTCCAAGCGCTTAGTACAGTGCTCTGCACACAGTAAGCGCTCAATAAATATGATTGAATATTATAAATTACTTCTTTATTCATATTAATCTCCTCTAGACTTATGCTTGTATGGGCAGGGAATGAGTCTGCTAATTCTGTTGTATTCTCTCAAGTGCTGAGTTTGGTGCTTTGCACGTAGCGCTCCATAAATATGATCAATTGATTGATTAATGATCATAGTATCTGTTAAGCACTTATTATATGCCGAGCATCGTACTAAGTGCTGGGTCAGATACAAGATAAATTAGGTTCCCTATGGATGTGTAGATGAGTGAGTGCTTAAACAGTAGGGCAGGCATGTTATGTACAAAAAATACTAGGGGGCCCAAGATGGGGGTGGGGGGTGGGGGGAGAGACACGTCACGGACTGACAGCCAATTTGCATAAGAGGCATCTAGTTGGCTTACAAACTTGTCTGGATGTCCTATCATTTCTACCCATCCCGAGGTAAAGGGGCTGAATTCAAAGGTCACCCATGGCCTCCTTCTTGCCAAATCCAATGGCTCCTACTCTATCCTAATCCTCCTCGACTGCTCAGCTGCCTTTGACACTGTCGACCATCCCCTCCTCCTCCTCCATACTTTATCTCACCTTGGCTTCACGGACTCCGTCCTCTCCTGGTTCTCCTCTTATGTTTCTGGCCACTCATTCTCGGTCTCCTTCGCAGGGTCCTCCTCCCCCTCCCATCCCCTAACTGTAGGGTTCCTCAAGGGTCAGTTCTTGGCCCTCTTCTGTTCTCCATCTATATTCACTCCCTTTGTGAACTCATTCTCTCCAACGGCTTCAATTATCATCTCTACCCAGATGACACCCAAATCTACATCTCCTTCCCTGTTCTTTCCTCCTCCCTTCAGGCTCATATCTCCTCCTGCCTCCAGAACGTCTCCACCTGGATGTCTGTCCGCCACCTAAAACTCAACATGTCCAAAACTACGCTCGTTATCTTCCCTCCCAAACCCTGTCCCCTTCTGACTTCCCTGTCACTGTGGACAGCACGATCATCCTCCCCGTCTCACAAGCCCGCAACCTTGGTGTCATCCTTGACTCAGCTCTCTCATTCACCCCACACATCCAATCCGTCACCAACGCTTGCTGGTCTCACCTTTACAATATTGCCAAGATCCACCCTTTCCTCCCATCCAAACAGCTCTCATGCTGGTACAAGCTCTCATAATATCCCGGCTGGATTATTGTGTCAGCCTTCTCTCTGATCTCCCTTCCTCCTGTCTCTCCCCACTCCAGTCTATTCTTCATTCCACTGCCTGGATCATCTTCTTGCAGAAACGCTCTGGGCATGTCACTCCCCTCCTTAAAAACCTCCAGTGGTTGCCTATCAACCTCCGCATGAAACAAAAACTCCTCACTCTTGGCTTCAAGGCTCTCCATCACCTTGCCCCCTCCTACCCCACCTCCCTTCTCTCTTTCTACTGCCCACCCTGCACGCTCCGGTCCTCTGCCATTCACCTCCTCAATGTCCCCTGCTCACGCCTATCCCGCTGTCGACCTCTGGCCCACGTCCTACTGCTGTCCTCGAATGACCTTCCTCCTCACCTCCGTGAAACTAACTCTCTTCCCGTCTTCAAAGCCCTACTGAGATCTCACCTCCTCCAAGAGGCCTTCCCAGACTGAGCTACCCCCTTTTCCCTCTGCTCCCCCTCTGCTCCCTCTCCCTTCCCCCCTTCACCTCCCCTCAGCTAAGCTCCCTTTCCCCCTGCTCCTCCCCCCTCCCTTCCCTTCCCCTCAGCACTGTACTCATTTGTATACATTTTTTATTACCCTATTTATTTTGTCAATGAGGTGACATCCCTTTGATTCTATTTATCGTGATAATGTTGTCTTGTTTTTGTTTCATTCTGTTTTGCTCTGCCATCTGTCTCCCCCAATTAGACTGTGAGCCCGTCATTGGGCAGGGATTGTCTCTATCTGTTGCGGAATTGTACATTCCAAGTGCTTAGTACAGTGCTCTGCACATAGTAAGCGCTCAATAAATACTACTGACTGAATGAATCTGATTAGCTTGTATCCAGACCAGTTCTTAGAACAGTACCCAGCATGTAGTAAGTGCTTAATAAATACCATTTTAAAAAAAAGTAGGTGGGAGAGAGCTGATTGAGTGACTTAAAGCCAATGGTCAAGAGCTTCTGAGGTGTAGAGAGGAGTGGTTGATCACTGGAGATTTTCAAGGAGTGGACAGATATGTGCAGAATGACACTGTAGGAAAATGATCTGAGTAGTAAAATCTAATAAGGATTGGAGAGGGGAGAAACTGGAGGTGAGGAAACCTGTGAGGAGGCTGATGCAATGGTCAAACCGGGACATAAATGGTTGGACCTGGGAGTGGCCATTTGGATGACTAGGAAGGGACACTTCCTGGAAATGTTGGGCAGGAAAAACAAACAGGATTTAATGACAGTGTGGGAGTTGAAACAGAGGGTGGAGTCAGGGTTGCAGGCTTCAGAGATGGGACGGGTAAATGGTACTATCAACTGTGGAAAAGTTAAGTGGAGGAGAGTTCTTAGCCGGGGGGGGGGGGGGGCGGTTGGGGGTGGGGAGGATATAAAAAGTTCTATTTTAGACATTTTCAGCTTGAGGCTCCTCCACTTTTTTTTTAAATGGTATTTGTTAATCGCTTATTATGTGCCAGGCACTGTACTAATTGCTGGGATAGAACAAAGATAATGAGGTTGGACACAGTTCATGTCCCACCTGGGGCTCACAGTCTTATGCCCCACTGTACAGATGACATAACTGAGGCACAGAACAATTAAGTGACTTGCCCAAGGTCACACAGCAGACAGGTGGTGAAGCTGGGCTTAGAACCCAGGTCCTCTGACTCCCAGGCCCGTACTCTTTCCACTTGGCCACGCTGCTTCTCAACTTGCCTGGTGTGTGACATTGGGCAAGTCACTTAGCTTCTCTGGACCTCAGTTTCCTCATCTGTAAAATGGGGATTCAATACCTGTTCTCCATCTTGCTTAGGTTGTGAGCCCCATGTGGGACAGGGACTGTGTCAGACCTAATTATCCTGTATCTTCCCCTGTGTTTAGTATAGGGCTTGGCACATAGTATGCATTTAAATACCACAATAATTATTACTAAGGCACTTAATCAGCATGCCTCACCTCCCACTTACACACTTCCTTTTCCCACTACAATCCAGATGGCACACTTCATTCTTCCCAAGATATCCTATTGACTGAACCTCATTACCAATCACTCTCACCAGAAACCTCTTACTCATGCCCTTTTGACTACCTGGGAATCCCTCCTGCTTCACGCTGGACAGACTCCTGTTCTCCCCATCTTCAAAAACCTTCTCAAATCCCATTTCCTCCAGGAGGTCCTTTCTGTTTAATTTCTAATCTCCCCACTTTATATCACCCTCCTCCCCCCCAACTGCCATTTTGGGATTTCCACACCACCTACACATTTCAGCACTCACTTCCCCCTCTCCCTTAACACATATTGTCATATCTTTACCCCCTAAAACTTCTTCCTAATGGTACTTTACTTTTGTGTCTATCTCAGCTAGATTTTAAGCTCCTTGAGGGCTGGGATCATGTCTACTAATTCTCCTCCCCCAATTGCTTAGTGCAGTGCTCTGCACATAATAGATGTTCAATAAATATAATTGCTTGATTAGAATTTGAAGAAGGTGGAGGGTGGAAAGCAAAGAATAATACTGAAAGGAGTCAAGGAACAATAATAAAAAACCTATGTTTATATTAAAAGAAACAAAAATAGAATGACCTTAACAAAGTGGCTTTATGGGAATAATTAGATTAAGTTCATCTCTCGACTGTAACCTCATGTGGGTAGGGAATGTGTCTACCAACTCTTGTACTGTGCTCTACCAAGTGTTTACTACAGTGCCCTGCACACAGGAAGCGTTCAATAAATACTACTGATTCCACTGATGGTAAATCAAAAAACGTTTCTCTTTTGAAGAGCTCAAACTCTCTGATCTCTGTAGTAACTCACTGATCCTTTTATCTCTATAAGGTAGATGACACCTGGGGAAACAAAAGCCCAGAGAGATTATTAGATCTGGTTAAAGTTGGCTTGAAAGTGACGAATCCATGTTAGCACTGAGTTGGTCTAGTGCAATAGCCACTGCTCTGAAATTCCAGATAGTTCTTATTATGATTCTTAGTTATTCATGAGGTCCCATTACTTTTCCATGGCTGAAAATAAGAGGGGTCAGTTAGAGCCCACTCGGATGATGGCAAAACACGAATGCACTTCTGGGATTTACATGACATAAGAGACCTCTGTGATCACTAAACTGAGGAGAGCATCTACCCGTGATCCGCCTTGGAGGTGAAAAAGGAGGGAAGAAGCCAGAGAATGACTTCATATCTCATTGCCTAGGGCAAAATGGAATGGGGAACCGACATCTGTAGGAAGGGATATCGAGAAGGGTATTACACTCTTCTTCCAACCATCCTATCACTACTGTTGGAGTGTAGTACTGATGGTCTTATGTTCTTATTCTTTTTCCTTCCTGGATCCTGAGCAAAGCATATGAGCTTATCCTAATCAAATTCAAGAAGAAATGCATGATATATTAGGAATAGTTGTATCTGAACACAACAGCAGAGGGAAAAAAAGTTTGCCATTACATGAAAAACTGTTCGTGGAGCAATGTTCCTGTACAGTTTTAGAAATTCTTGGGGGAAGATTTATGGTTTCCTCCCATTTAAATGGTTTTCTTTAGTCTATTTCACTGATCAACTTCATCACTTCAAAGGCTGTCTTAGAACTCAGAAACAAAGAACATCAGTAGACTAGCTGTCTCTCTCCCCTGCTAGATAGTATGCTCCTTGAGGACAGGGATGACTATTTATTCTACTCTCCCAAGTGCTTAGTACAATGCTCTGTGGACAGAAAATGTTCAATAAATACCACAGATTGAAAGCAAAGCTGGAGGAGAGACATGATATACCTATAAGACTGGAATGCTACTAACAAGGCAGCACTTTGACCCTCTTACCCTTTGAGACTGACCTAACAGAGGAAAAAGGGGGGAAAGGCGAAAGATTGTATTTGTTGTTGAAATTTGCCTAGGAATTTATCCATCAGCGGACAAGTTATTCTAGGTTATCAGCACAGGGGGAGGTGCATGACCCTGACCATTTTAGGTGAATTCAGGTAGGGAAGGAAGATTAAAAAAAAAAAAAAAGCAAACCACCCACTAATGTGAGAATCTCTCTTGGGACACCAGTTGATCCCAGGAAGGTCATGGTATCTACAGACATTCATTTAACCTCACTGAAAGACTTTCTGGTATTATAACATTTTGCCTGTTTTAACATATTCAGCTAAAAATTGTTAAATTTACACTTTTAAGGAAAACTTACTTTCTATTCAGAAAAATACACTTAGTGGGTGCATAGTTTATGTACCTGGAGGAAGAAATTAAAACATCTTTGGTTTCTTTAGGAACGTGATAGGTTTGCTAATCTATGACTCCCATGACAAATGGAAGGTTTCTGGGTACCTCTGTTAGAATTTTTCCAAAACATTGGTTTACATTCCGCCTCTCCCACCCCATCCTCCGATTGGTTCTCCCAGACAGGATCTGTTCGGTGAGCAAATCAGGTCAGACACAGTCCCCGGCCCACATGGGGCCCACAGTTTTTAAAGAGATGTCAACACTACCTATGTGACATTCTCAATACCAAATAGCAAGACAGGACATAAACAATGAAGTCCTGAAACTCAGTCAGCTCACTAACATTGAAGCAATGCAGGTCACATCACACCTTCACCGGATGGGCTGTGTGAGAGAAATGCAACAGCAGGAAACCCCAAAATCTTCTATATTGTCAACTAGGGGGAGGAAACAGAAGAAGGAGCTGTTTGAAAGACACGATGAAGCAAAACCTCAAATGATAGGTTACAGCTGTGGACAGAGATGAAACAGCAGTAAGAGAGACCACAATTTGTAAAAACTTGGAATGTCCGTCTCCCCTTTAAAAGTGACAACTCCTTGAGGGCAGGGAACTGCCCTGGTGCTTCTGCCGCACTTTCCCAACTATTTTGTATACTATGTCGCACTCAGTGGTTGCTCAGGAAAACCACAAACATGGCAGATGATAGCAATTGGAAATAGTGTGACACTCAGAAGAGGCTTTTGGAAGATCATGACACTAAGCGAGAGAAACCAGCATCAGGCACTGTGGGTAACAGATGTGATATGGCAGGAAGGAGCCATCTCTTACCAGTATAAGATGCAAAAAATGTCAGTCATGCACTGATCTTATCAACCCTTCCCCACCAATAAAAGAATCAAAAACAAAACAAAACAAAAAAGCCCCCTCACCTGCCACATTGTCATCTTTGAAACTGAAAGGCAACTATATGTATGGACTAAGTGGTTTAACCCCCAAATAAACTGGCTGCTCACCTGGGGCTTCAAGGCAACACCAAGTAGGATCTTAGCAACACCAACAACTGCAGATCAAAACTGAAGTAGTTTGAAATGATAATGACGGAGTCTCATGTCAAATGACGGGCAAGCCTCAGTCCTGAGACTTTGGGACCGCCAAGCTACCAGAGGGAATTGATTATCCATGAGAGTGGTTAGCTTCACTCATCCTCTCTCAGCCCTGCTAGTCATGATCCCGCAGGGGCAGTAGCTGCATGCAACAATAATAAATGCTCTGTAGTCATCAGGTATTCATCTTAAAAGAATGCTTACAGTATTTCATACTCTACTCAATCACTCAATCACCTTGCCCCCTCCTCCCTTACCTCACCGATTTCCTACTTCAACCCAGGCCGCACATTTCGCTTCTCTAATGCCAACCTGCTCAATGTACCTTGATCTCGTCTATCTCACTGCCGACCTATCGCCCACATTCTGCTTCTGGCCTGGAACTCCCTCCCTCTTCACATCCGGCAGATGATCACTCTCCCCACCTTCAGAGCCATATTAAAAGCACACCTCCAAGAGGCCTTCCCCGACTAAGCCCTCATTTCCTCCTCTCCCACTTGCTTCTATGTAGCCCTTGCACCTTTTATTCACTCCCAACCTCGAACCCATAGCACTTATGTAGATATCCGTAATTTATTTATATTAATGTCCGTCTCCCCCTCTAGACTATAAGCTTGTTGTGGGCAAGGAATGTGTCTACCAACTGTTATACTTTACTCTTCCAAGTGCTCAGTACAGTGCTCTGCACACAGTAAGTGTTCAATAAATACAACTGATTGATTACTGACATAATTCCACCTTTTTTTAGGCATATAAATTACTTCAAAGGAGTTTGGGGTTCAGAAAGACTTTTAAGAACCATTCTAGTGTATTGTAAAGTAGGGTAGAGCAGCTCAAAGATGGGCCGAGACAAAAATTAAGTAATAGGTGTTGAAAAACCACGAATTGTATTAACAGATCATCGTACCAAACCTAAAGGAGGGAATCGAAAGATAAGTCACCCAGGTATCTTCCTAATTACAAAAGATTCTGCTCTAATCTGAAGCATACACAATTTACTATCAACAGGTTAATGTTTCAAAGAGTTTCTGGTTACCCTGAGATAATTTTCACAAATCAGATGGACACCACAAAGAGCTGCTGGCTCTGCCTTCTCATACCTGGATTACCAACTCCAGAACAAGTTATAGCTAGAAAGAACATAACGGTATGGTGGCTACACCAAGTTACTAACGTAGAATTTAATGCACACACATAACTTTGTAGTGGACAAACAGCTCCATATTCTGAGCTGAATTCATCAACCCATCAGTGGTATTTATTGAGCGCTTACTGTGTGCAGAGCCCTGTACTAAGCACTCCCTTCCCACAAGGACCTTACAATATATAAGAAATTTACATATTCTAGTCTGGAAAATGTTTGGGATAGAAAATCGGGGGGCTCTATGGGCTCAATGCTGGTGGCTTTTATCAAACTCTTAAAATAGAAATGATTATTTGAAATCCAATTCATTAATTGGGGAGGGGGCACTTTTCAGAATAAAATTTAGGAAAAGCTGAGATTTTTTTTGCAGCTCTATTCATGCTGTGCATCTTCCAATATTCTATTCTGGGTCCCCTACTCTTCTTGCTCTACCCTCATTTTCTTGGGGTGCTCATCCACTCCCCTGACTTCAGCTACCACTTTTAAGCAAATGACTCCCAAATCTACCTCTCTAACCCTGACCTCTTAATCTAACCTGCAATCCTACATCTCTCTTTTTCTTCCCCGTCTAGGACATCTCCTCTCGGATAGCCGGCTAGAACCCCAAATTTGAAATATTTCAAAACTATTCATCTTTCCTACCTCAGTCAACAACACCTCCGCCCTCTCTGTCCCAGAAGCCCACAATCTCAGTGTTATCCTGGACAACTGACTGACTTCCAAGTCTCATGATCAATCTACTGCCAAATCCCTAGGGTTCTTCCTACATTGCACTTCCAGATCCACCCCTTCCTCTCCATCCAAACAGCTACCACTCACGTACAAGCTCTAGTCATATCACAGTGAGACTACTGCATCAGCCTTCTCGCTGATCTCCTTGCCACTAGTCTCTTCCCTGCTCCAATTTATACTACACACTGCTGCACAGATCATTTTCATGAAATATTTGCTCGACCCACATCACTCCTCTCTTCAAAACCCTCCACTGCCTTCCTGTGTTTCTCGGCTTCAAACAAAATCTTCTCATACTTGTATATTCCTTCCCAGCACTCAGTTAATTGTTCTGCCCACAGTAAGCTGTTTACTGCAGTGTGGCATAATAGATAAGACAGATAAGTAATGATAATAATGTTGGTATTTGTTAAGCGCTTACTATGTGCAGAGCACTGTTCTAAATGCTGGGGTAGATACAGGGTCATCAGGTTGTCCCACGTGAGGCTCACAATCCTAATCCCCATTTTACAGATGAGGTAACTGAGGCACAGAGAAGTTAAGTGACTTGCCCACAGACACGCAGCTGACAAGTGGCAGAGCTGGGATAAGTAGATAAGATTCCTGGGAGCCAGACGACCTGGGTTCTAATCCCAGCTACTCCACTTGCCTGCTGTGTGATCCTGGACAAATCACTTAACTTCTCTGTGTCTCAGTTTCCTCAACTGCAAAAAGGGGATTCAATAACTATTCTCCCTCCATGCAGGACAGAGGCCGTATCTGGTTTGATTAACTTTTATCTACCCCAGTGTTTAGAACAGTGATTGACACATAGTAAGCACTTAACAAATACCATAAAAAATGTTTCTATTATTCCTCACAATCAAGGCCTTCTACTATACCTCTCTGCTCTTTTCACCCAATGTTCCCCAACCTGTTTGCTTGCTCTCCCTTTCTCTCTTTCATTTGTAATGGTATTTGTTAAGCTCTTATTATATTTTAAGCACTGTTCTAAGCGCTGGGGTAGATACAAGTTAATCAGGCTGGATACAGTCCTTGCCCCACATGGGGCTCACAGTCTAAATAGGAGGGAGAACAGGCTTTGAATCCCCATTTTACATTTGATGAAACTGAGGCACAGAGAAGTTAAGTGACTTGCCCAAGGTCACACAGCAGAGAAGTGGCAGAGCTGGGATTAGAACCCATGTCCTCTGACTCCCAGGCCCATGCTCAGGTCCTCTGGCTCCCCGGCCTGTGCTTCATCCAGTAGGCAACATTGCTTCCCTCTAGCCCATGCTGCTTCCTCCCATGCTAACCTTCCAGCTGTATCTTGCTCTCAACTTTCCCGCCTCTGTCTCTTCACTCATGTTGTTCCCCTGACTTGGAACTCCCTTCCCAAATCCAAAAGACCACGGCTCGCCACATATTCAAAGCCCTCCTAAAATCCCACCTCCTCCAACAAGCTTACCTCAATTAATTCCTAATAATAATAGTAATTGTGGTATTTGTTAAGCATTTACTATGTGCTAGGCACTATACTAAGCGCTGGAGTGAATACAAGCGAATTGGGTTGGACACAGTCCCTGTTCCAAATAAGGCTCACAGTCTTAATTCCCATTTTACAGATGAGGTAAATGAGGACCAGAGAAGTGAAGTGGCTTGCTCAAGGTCACGCAGCAGACAAGTGGCAGAGTTGGAATCAGAACCCAGGTCCTTCTGACTCCCAGGTCCGGGCTCTATCCAGTAAGTCATATAAACCCATCAGCCATCTATAGTACTTAGAAATTTTAGACCTATCCTCAGCACTCTTGTAAATATGACTATTCCATTACGCATTCAATGATTTTGCCTCCTCTGTAAATACGTTTGTACTTGTCTACCCCATTAGAGTGTAACTTCACTATGGGCAGGAAAAGTGTCATTTCTTAATTCTGGATTTTCCAAACTTCTAATACAGTGCACTGCACCAAGTGGGCTTTCAATAAATACTACTACAATACACAGTCATCTTTTTACGGTCATCTTTGAGTACAAAGGTCAGTTGTGTGAATAGATACGATCCCTCTCTCCCGCAAAACACAAAAAGACAAAGACCTCAAGTGAGTGATGCATTCAAGAATCTCAAAAATATTAATGCAAATGATAGAAATTACAAAAGAAAAATAAAAAGTAGACATATCTATAGGATAGCCACGCCTACTCTCATAATACAATTCACTATTCTATAAGACATATTTTCATTACACCTTTTGGACAGAACACTGTTGAGAAGCAGCATGGCTTGGTGGAAAGAGCACGGGTTTGGGAGTCAGAGGCTGTGGGTTCTAATCCTGGCTCCCCCTTATAGGCTGTGTGACCTTGGGCAAGTCACTTAACTTCTCTGTGCCTGTTACCTCTTCTGTAAAATGGGGATTAAGATTGTGAGCTCCACATGGGACAACCTGATCACCTTGTGTCTACCCCCAACACTTAGAACAGTGCTTGGCACATAGTAAGCGCACCATCATTATTTTTTTTGCTCTCATAATATCCCTGCTAGATTATTGTGTCAGCCTTCTCTCTGATCTCCCTTCCTCCTGTCTCTCCCCACTCCAGTCTACTCTTCATTCTGCTGCCTGGGTCATCTTCCTGCAGAAACGCTCTGGGCATGTCACTCCCCTCCTTAAAAACCTCCAGTGGTTACCTATCAACCTCCGTGCAAAACAAAAATTCCTCACTCTGGGCTTCAAGGCTCTCCATCACCTTGCCCCCTCCTGCCGTCTCTCTTTCTACTGCCCGCCCTGCACGCTCCAGTCCTCTACCGCTCACCTCCTCAATGTCCCCCGTTCATGCCTATCCCGCCGTTGACCCCTGGCCCACGTCCCACCACTGTCCTGGAATGCCCTCCCTCCTCACCTCCGCCAAACTAACTCTCTTCCCCTCTTCAAAGCCCTACTGAGAGCTTGCCTCCTCCAAGAGGCCTTCCCAGACAGAGCTACCCCTTTTCCCTCTGCTCCCTCTCTGCCCTCTGCTCCCTCCCCCTTCCCCCCTTCACCACCCCTCAGCTAAGCCCCCTTTCCCTCTGCTCCTCCCCCCTCCCTCCCCTCAGCACCGTGCTCATTTGTATATATTTTTATTACCCTATTTATTTTGTTAATGAGGTATACATCCCCTTGATTCTATTTATCGTGACTATGTTGTCTTGTTTTTGTCCATCTGTCTCCCCCGATTAGACTGTGAGCCTGTCACTGGGCAGGGATTGTCTCTATCTGTTGCCAAATGGTACATTCCAAGTGCTTAGTACAGTGCTCTGCACATAGTAAGCGCTCAATAAATACTATTGAATGCAGCGTGGCTCAATGGAAAGAGCACGGGCTTGGGAGTCAGAGGTCATGGGTTTGAATCCCGGCTCTGCCACTTGTCAGCTGTGTGACTGTGGGCAAGTCACTTAACTTCTCTGTGCCTCAGCTACCTCATTTGTAAAATGGGGATTAAGACTGTGAGCCTCACGTGGGACAATCTGATTATCCTGTATCTAGCCCAGCGCTTATAACAGTGCTCTGCATGTAGTAAGAACTTAACAAATAGCAACATTATCATTATTGTTAAATTCGGGAATGTTCTTCCCACAGCGTGAGTCTGTCTGGATACGTCATGATGTGGTATTGGAAGAAAACGGGTTTGTGCATATCCCCTTGACATTGGTCAAGGCATGAGGATCAGAATACAAGTTTTTGGGAACATATTCTTCAACCAATCGATAGTATCTATTGAGCACTTACTGTGTGCAGAGCACTGGACTAAGTGCTTGGTAGACACGTTCCCTCAGGAACGCAACCCCTGCACTACAGAAGGTGCTATACCACCTTGAAATTGCACAGCCTTTATTCCACATTCATATTACTTATTTCATTTTGTCCTCACAACATCCTTATGGCAGGAATTATTTTCCCTATTTTACGTAGGAGGAAACTGAAGCCTAGAGAAGTTCAGTTACTTGCCCAAGGTGACAGAGCAGTCGAATGGCAGAGCTAGTACTAGATTCCAGATCTTCTGACTTCCAGGCCCACAACTAGAGCGCTAGACTACACTGAGACATACAATCATATGAGAACTATTTAGTAACAGTACTTATTAAGTGCTCACAATGTGCCAAATACTTAAAAAAAAAGTGCTGAAGTACTAAATGTTGGGGTAAACATAGTATAATTGACAAGACCCAATTATGGTTTCAGCTTCCTATAAAGTAAGAAACTCGGACTAGAACCACAATGACATGGAGGGGGATACAAACCTCTGTATTCACATTTCTAGAGCGTCCTAAATAAGCCATTTTAGCATTTTTGGACAGAATACCTCTACCAGAGATGGAATAGACATTCTGGAATAATGGAATTCCTCAGCATCTATGATGCTGTAGAGATGAAGGTCAAAATGATGGTATTTGTTAGTAACGATGGAATTTGTTAAGCACTTACTATATGCCAGGTACTGTACTAAGCGCTGGGGTAGATACAAGCTAATCGGGTTGGACACAGTCCCTGTCCCAGGTGGGGCTCACAATCTCAATCCCCATGCAACTGAGGCTCACAGAAGTGAAGTGACTTCCCCAAGATCACAAAGCAGACAAGTGGAGGAGCGGGATTAGAACCCAGGTCCTTCTGACTCCCAGGCCCGTGCTCCGTCCACTAGGCCATGCTGCTTCTCTATAGTTTAGAAAGACTGAGGAAACTATTCCGTTGGGAAAAATAAAATGGGGCTGGACAGTATCACAACTGCTGAGATGTGGAAATATCAACAGAATTTTAAATTGCTATCAGGAACTCAAAATGCTCTTTTCAAAGGGAAAGGCTATTAAGTCAGTCTCGCAGACAAAAGTCCTATACATGGAGATGGCTCAATGATGAAGCAGATCTAACAAAAAATGCTGGGCCATGGGATGCTTCATATTCACTGAGAATAGGGCTGACTTTTTTTGTCTAGAGCATCTTCACAGCTGTACGTTGAATATTAAATTAAAAGCCTAATTTCCCCTAAAATACTTCTAAATGTTTAGATAGATTTTTTTTAAAAGTTTGGATGTCTTGAACAACAGTTTCATGTATATCTTTTTCTAGACCTGTGTCTAATTCGGTAGCACAGTTATGCTTGAGAGGTTCCTTCATTCTGTGAGGCTGTTGGTTTGATGTTTCTTCCTCTTCCTCTACAGCGAGAAAACAATGCAAAACTTCTCTCATTTTTGTAATTAATGTCAGTGTTGAGAGAACCTTAAGAAAGATGATGCCAGATGGATAGCCCAAGGCAAATAAAGGAATATTTCTGTTAAGAAGAGTGGTCAAAGACAACAGAGTCCTTTAAAACAACCTATAAGCCTGCCAGTCAAGGCCACATAATGTTAGGTGGTTAGTGAAAAGCAAATCCCAACCAACAGCTCTCTGCCTTCAGTCTTTATTTACAACATTTTCCACAGCAGCTGGATCCAACCTGTGATTTGAAAAATATTGTTTTTCTTCAGCAAACTGATCTAGAGTCTGAAATGCCTGCACATCATTTCACGAAATCGAAATGTTAAGTGTACAGGGTGTTAAGTACATTAGAAACGTATGTTTTCTGATATTCTGAATTTCATTTGAGATTACTGAGAACCGAAAGCAGAATTTGCCATTGCTTTTGAAACAAACCAAGATGCTACAGAGAAAGGAGTGAGAGAAGCAGTTGCACTTCTGGAGTCATTCCCACACTCCAAAAGCATAACGACTTAGTTTACATACGTACATGAGATGAGCATTCGCATACCTGCAGCACATCATAATAGCTAAGAGGGTCAACAGCTCATTTTGTTGTTCCAAATGCTCCTTTTCTGATCAAGATAACATAGTACTTAACTTCTTTTCGCGACGGGTTACGTAGCAATTAAAGGCAATCTCGTAGGTGCGTAATACTCAAATATTTGAAGTATGTTGGTCTGGATCTCTTTTTGGATTGATCACGGCTGCCTAGATGAGCAATACCAATTTTCAAAAAGGCCACGATGAGTACATCCGGCCGAGGAACACATGGAAAATATTGCAAAACGTATTGCTACTTTATTCTCAAGGGTTTAATTCGAGGGATGAGGGTGGGCGGGAGGAAGTAACCGCCCCCCAGAAGAAGAGAAAAACAGATCATAGTTAACTGAGGGTCTGGATGGTCCCTGAAGAGCTCGCACCTGGAACTGAGAGAGTCGGGGCCACTGAAAGACAGGTTTCCGAGGTTTCCGCGGCTCGGATTGCCCCTGTTTAGTTTGGGCAGGCCCCAGAGGTTGGAAAATAGAGCGCGAGAGCGAGAAGAAAGTTCTCCCTTGAAGTCGGCCCAAAGAACAAAAACGATTCCCACTTTCGGCTCAGGCTGAAGTCGATCGCCATGTGACTGAGAGCCGGGCCAAATTCCACAAGTGCCCTGTCCCGCCTGCCAAGACTCATCTTGAGGGGCAGAGCTTGCATCGGGGGCAGCGGGACCGAAGGGGCTGGGGTCGTGCCAAGCCTGTTCCCGCCCCGTCCCGGCCCGCGGGGACTCTACTCACGGGCACAGGCCGGCTTTGCTCTCCCTTTTGCTGAGGGGTCGCGCCGGTTTGAAATCCTCCGCGTCCGGCGGCAGATCGGTCATCGGGGCTGCCTCGGGGGCTTTGAGGGCGGCCGGCCCCGGGGTGTCCCCCTCCGGGCTGTCCCCCTCCGTGGTGTCCCCGCTCCCTACCGCTCCCAGAGAAACTACCGCCGCCGTCGTCGTCCCGGCCTCGGACACCGACGCCAACGGAGAGCCTGAGCCAACTCCGGGGAGGAGAAGGAGAAGGAGGAGGAGGAGGAGGAGGAGGAGGAAGAGGAGGAAGAGGAGGAGGAAAAGGAGGAGAAGGAGAAGGAAGGAGGAGAAGGAAGAAAAAGAGGAGGAGGAGGAGACAGAGCCCGGCTCTTTGTTTCGGCCGGGCCGGCACAGCCCCAGACGAGGAGCACCGACTGGCACCGCCGGCGGAGCGGAGCCGGGAAGTCCGAGCGGGAAAGGGAAGGCCCAGGGGATCGTCATATTGGCCCCGCCCCCGACTCCGCCCCCCAACAGCCGGAGAGAAGGACCGAGGGGGGCACTGCCCCCGCCAACTCCCGGGCCTCGCCGGTTGCTCACTTCTCCCCCTTCCGCCCACTTCACGTGGGGGCACGCTAATAATCCTCGTGAACACCCACTCTCTCCGGGAACGGGCACCCTAAAGCCCCGCTATGTGTACTAGAATCAATGGATCGATCGTTTTATTAAGCGCTTACTGTGCGCAGAGCACTGTACCGAGCGCTTGGGGAAGTAATAATAATAATGATGGCATTTCTTAAGCGCTTACTAAGTGCCGAGCACTGTTCTGAGTAGAATCCGGAAATAGAGACAGTTTTCCTGCTCACGTCGAGCTCACGGTCTAGAGTCTAGAAGTCCACACTTCATGTACACACTCCGTCCAAACGCATACCTGTTCTATAGGAGCATGGGGAAACACGTACACACACGCTGTCCATATGTTCATTCATCCATTCATTCCATCGTATTTATTGAGAGCGGACTGTGTGCAGAGCACTGTACTAAGCGTTTGAGGGAGTACCCTACGACGGTAAACAGACACAATCCCTAGCCACGACGAGCTCACAGTCTAGATGCATACCTCTTCTATAGGGACGTAAACAAACGTGCACACACAGGCGCGCATTTATTTCCCATGCAGGAGACTTGCTCTGTGATCCAAAAAGAGAAGTGACCATGGGGGAAAGCATAGAGAATGGCAACTCAGAGAAGTAGACGTGAGGCTGCAAATAGCTTTCTTCTTCTCTCGTTGGGATGCGGGAGAGGAAAGGTCTAGGATGTTTGCTGGAACTTATTTCAGTTTCTAGCAACAGCATAGTAGAACACGGGCCCGAGACTAAGAAGGACCTGGGTTCTAATCCCAGCTCTGCCACTTGTCGGCTATGTGACCTTGGGCAAGTTACTTCACTTCTCTGGGCCTCAGTTACCTCATCTGGAAAATGGGGGTTAAGACTGTGAGCCCCACGTGGGACAGGGACTGTGTCTAACCTGATTAACTTGGATCTACCCCAGCACTTAGAACAGTGCCTGGCACATCATAAGCTTAACAAAGACCATTTAAAAATTCCCTTTCATGAGGGAGAAATGAAAAACCGATGGTTCGCCAATTCCTCTTGCCAAAGGAAAGAGAACTAGCAGCCAGCTTCAAAACTTTTCACCACTTGTCTCCATCCCACTTTGTTTCTATCACCTACCATAGTGCACTCTCCCAGTACTTAGTACGATGCCCTGCACACAGTAAACACTCAATAAATACCATTGATTGATTGACTGATTGATTGACTGCTCTTCTGCTCCACCTCAGTTCAGACTCTTCATTCCTCCCAAGCTAACCCCTTCTAACTGGGCTCTCCTGCCTCTGACCCTCTCAATACAGTGCTCTGCATATAATAGACACTCAGTACTGAGCACCCAACAGTAGTTGTAGTAGTAGTAGTATTTATTGACCACCCCCTCGGTACAATGCAGTATGCTAGGTGCTTGGGAAGTATAGAATTAAGAATAATCATACTCGTGGTATTTGTTAAGTGCTTACTATGTGCTAAACACAGTTTTAAGCACTGGGGTAGATAAACGATAATCAGGCCCTACGTGGGGCTCACGGGAGGGAAAACAGGTATTGAATCCTCATTTTGCAGATAAGGGAACTGAAGCACAGAGAAGGTAAGTGATTTGCCCAAGGTCACAAGGAAGGCCAGTGGCAGAGCTGGGTTTAGAACCCAAGTCCTCTGACTCCCAGGCCCGTGGGTGAGAATAAGTTCATAAATGCTAGAGCTGGCTGAAGGGATGATAGTTCTCAGGATGCCATGTAGGACATTAATTGGAGAAAACTTGGTGGTGGAGATGGGATTTTAGGAGGGCTTCAAATGTGGGTAAAGCTGTGGCCTTTCTGATATGGGGGGACTGTAGATTGTGAGCTCCTTGTAGGCAGGGATCCTGATCACCCACTCTGTTGTACTTTCTCAAGCGCTTAGGATAGTGCTCTGCACACAGTAAGTGCTTAATAAAAATTGATTAAATGATTTACTATGAGGATTCAATACCTCTAGCCCCCCTAGGGCCTGATTATCGTGTATCTACCCCAGTGCTTAGAATGGTGTTTAGCACATAGTAAATACATTGATTGATGGATCGAACTGGAGGGAGTTTTGAAGTGGAGAATAGGCCTCTATTTCCATCGCTAATTTGGTAAATAGGCACTTGGTATTTCTTCTTGAAATATTCCAACTACAGAGGGGTGTGGAAAACAGAGATGGTTCAGAGAAGAGCCACAAATCAATCCTTATGTAAAGCACTGTATTGGGTGGTTGGGTTCATCCATAGAAGGAAAAGAGGCGATTCCCTATCCTTGAGGAGTTTCCAGTCTAATGGGATAATTTTCCTAACTCCTAAAGATATAGTAACAGAGAAGCAGCATGTCTAGTAGTAAGAGCATGGGCCTGGGGAGTCAGAGGAACTGGGTTTTAATCCCAGATCTGCCACTTGTCTGTAGTTTGACCTTGGGCAAGTCACTTTACTTCTCTGTGTCTCAGTTACCTCATCTGTAAAATGGGAATTAAAACTGTGAGCCCTATGTGGGACAGGGACTGTGTTCAACACCACTATTTTCTATACCCCCTGCACTGAGTACAGTATCTTGCATGTAGTAAGGGCTTAAAAAGTAGCATTAAAAAAAAAAGCAACTCAACACAGGCCACCCCTGGTATACTGGCATATGGATTCATTCATTCATTCAATAGTATTTATTGAGCGCTTACTATGTGCAGAGCACTGTACTAAGCGCTTGGAATGAACAAGTTGGCAACAGATAGAGACAGTCCCTGCCGTTTGACGGGCTTACAGTCTAATCGGGGGAGACGGACAGACAAGAACAATGGCAATGAATAGAGTCAAGGGGAAGAACATCTCATAAAAACAATGGCAACTAAATAGAATCAAGGCGATGTACATTTCATTAACAAAATAAATAGGGTAATGAAAATATATACAGTTGAGCAGACGAGTACAGTGCTGAGGGGATGGGAAGGTAGAGGGGGAGGAGCAGAGGGAAATGGGGGGAAAAGAGGGTTAAGCTTAAGAGGGTTACGAGAAGCAGCGTGGCTCAGTGGAAAGAGCATGGGTTTTGGAGTCGGAGGTCATGAGTTCAAGTCCCTGCTCTGCCACTTGTCAGCTGTGTGACTGTGGGCAAGTCACTTAACTTCTCTGTGCCTCAGTTACCTCATCTGTAAAATGGGGATTACGACTGTGAGCCCCACGTGGGACAACCTGATTCCCTTGTGTCTACCCCAGCGCTTAGATAAGTGCTCTGCACATAGTAAGCGCTTAACAAATACCAACATTATTATTAAGCTGCGGAGAGGTGAAGGGGGGGGCGGTAGAGGGAGTAGAGGGAGAAGGGGAGCTCAGTCTGGGAAGGCCTCTTGGAGGAGGTGAGTTTTAAGTAGGGTTTTGAAGAGGGGAAGAGAATTAGTTTGGAGGAGGTGAGGAGGGAGGGCATTCCAGGACCGCGGGAGGACGTGGCCCAGGGCTCGACGGCGGGATAGGCGAGACCGAGGGACGGTGAGGAGGTGGGCGGCGGAGGAGCGGAGCGTGCGGGTTGGGCAGTAGAAAGAGAGAAGGGAGGAGAGGTAGGAAGGGGCAAGGTGATGGAGAGCCTTGAAGCCTAGAGTGAGGAGTTTTTGTTTGGAGCGGAGGTCGATAGGCAACCACTGGAGGTGTTTAAGAAGGGGAGTGACATGCCCAGATCGTTTCTGCAGGAAGATGAGCGGGGCAGCGGAGTGAAGAATAGACTGGAGCGGGGCGAGAGAGGAGGAAGGGAGATCAGAGAGAAATCCCTATGCCCCTCTCCTTTACTGCCCTGGCCAGCAGCAATGCAAGATGCAGTACTAGAGGGAAGAGGGATGGGCTTGCAGGTGTCAAATGTGTGCCAATTAGAAGGTACCCTTGAGGGAGCATTCTCACAGAATTGCTGTCTTGATTGCATGAGGCCAGCTTGGCGGTTCTTTGTCCTACTATTCTGAATTGCAACAAATATTTCAGTGACTAGTGAAATAGCATACACCTTTCAGCACTCAGAACCTCCCATGCCTGTAGTGATATGGGGATACCTTTTTTTTTAATTAAATGGGCTTTATTCAGTGCTCATTATGTGCCAGGCATCTATCGCTGGAACAGATCAATCAGGTTGGACACTGTCCCTGCCCCACATAAGGCTCGTAGTCTGAGCCTTAATACCCATTTTCAGGATGAGGTATGTGAGGCATAGAAAAGTTAAGTGACTTGCCCAAGGTCACACAGTAGACAAATGGTGGAGTCAGAATTCAAACCCACGTCCTCTGACTCTCAGGCCTGTGCTCTTTCCATTAGGCCACACTGCTTCCCTATTTGAAGGTCTGCTTTTGGATGATATAATCTCTGAGCTGTCAATACTTAGTCTTTGTATGTATCAGTGATGTTTTTCTCTCATTTGAGAGGCAGAAAATAAGATTTGTGATTATGAGTTGATGTTTGGCACAATCACTAAGCAGAAGTAGACCATGTATATTTAGCTCTCCAATCCCATGGGGTCCGATGACTCTCTTCTCTGTTTCAGCATCATCGCCCTCCTGTACATGATTATCTTCCATGATGATTAGCTTGTCAGAATTTGGTACCACTGCAATATCTCTATTCAGATCCTCTTTTTTTTTCTCTTCTTGTTTGTCAATGTTAGGACATAATCATCGAAGATTGAAGCACAGTGCTTTTGCTTTAGAGGCAGATGCAATAATAACAATAATGATAATAATGATTATTGTGATATTTGTTAAGGGCTTACTATGTGCTAAATCCTGCGGTAAGCACTGGGGTAGATATAAAATAAATAGGGCACACACAGCCCCTCTCCCATAGCCTAAGTAGTGGGGGGACTATAGCTACTGAATTCTTATTTTACAGATGAGGAAACAGGGACACAGGTAAGTTTACTGACTTGACAAGGTCACCCAGCAGGCAAGTGGTGGAGCTGCGACTAGAAGCTGGGTCTCTGGACACACAGACACATGCTCTTTTCACTATGCCAGGCATAGGATTAGCAATCAAGAGCCTGGGCCTGGGTTCTAATTCCAGCTCTTCCACTTGCCTGTTATAGGCAAGTCCCTTAACTCATCTGGGCTTTCAGTTTAAGTTTTCAGTTCAGTTTTAACAGTTTCTTTATCTGTAAAATGGGGATTCAATATCTGTTCTCCCTCCAACCTGGACTGGAGGTCCCATATGGGATAGTGACTGTGTCCGACCTGATTATCTCATATCTTGTATCTACCCCAGTGTTTAGTATAGTGTTTGGCAGATAGCGTTAAGCATCTAACAAATGCTATTATTATTATGATTTAAGCAGCGTTGCCTAGTGGAAAGATCATGGGCCTGAGAGTCAGGGGACCTGGGTTCTAATCCAGCCTCCACCACTTGCCTGCTATGTGACCTTGGGCGAGTCACTTAACTCTCTGTGCCTCAGTTTTCTCATCTGCAAATTGAGGATTCAATACCTCTTCTCCCACCTAAACTGTGAGCCCCATGTGGAATCTGATTATCTTGTATCTACCCCAGTGCTTTGAACAGTGCTTCGCACACAATAAGTGCCTAACAAATACCCCAATTCTTCTTTTTATTATTATTCTATTGCCTCTGGGCAGATTTGCCAGGTTAGAGACTAAGGACTGCCTGATTGCAAATGAAACACATGAGTGATGTTGCTGCTAAGAAGGTAAACCTCTCACGAAGTTATATTCGGCACTGGTGTCTGAGTGTCTGTACAATGGGGATTCAATATCTGTTCATTCAGAAGTATTTATTGAGCACTTACTATGTGCAGGGCACTGTACTAAGTGCTTGGAATGTACAATTCGGCAACAGAGACAATCCCTGCCCAATAACGGGCTCACTGTCTAAACGGGAAAGACAGACAACAAAGCAAAACAAAACAAGACAACATCATCAAGATAAATAGAATCAAGGAGATATACACCTCATTAACAAAATAAATAGGGTAATAAATAATATATACAAATGAGCACAGTGCTGAGGGGAAGGAGGGAGGAGCAGAGGGAAAGGGAGGGCTCAGTCTGGGAAGGCCTCCTGAAGGAGGTGAGCTCTCATCTCCCCCCTACCTAGAGTGGAAGCCCCATATGGGATAGTGACTGTGTCCGACCTGATTGTGAATTATGAAATGACAGCAGGGGACCTGCGATCGCCGCCTTGGAGGGAAGGAAGGGACGCTGAGCCCTCCGGCCAAAATCGAGGCAAGGACCCAGGCTACCCTCCCCGCCCCCCGAAAGAAGCAGAACTCACTAAGGAGTTAACGTGTCAACAATCCCCCATCAATGACTAAGGACTTGATAGCGTGGCTCGCCCATTCACTCCTGCAGATGCTTTAATGATTCGCTAGTGGCAGCTGAGAATTTGTGGATTCCCCCAGCTGGGAGTTGCGGAGTCATCCCTTCTCCCCGATGAGCTGGCCACTTACTTCATCAACAAAATGGACACTATTAGGCGTGCTCTCCTGAAAATATCCCCTGCCCTTCTCCAGTCCCTCCCCTCTCTTGCCCCTTCTTCAACTCTCCCATCTTTCCCAGCAGTATGTCTAGAGGAAATCTTCTTCTCCTTCTCCTTCTCTCAAAATCCACCCCCTCCACCTGCTCATCCCACCCCATTCCTTCACACCTCATCAAAACACATGACTCCTCCCTTTTTCCCTCCTTAACTGCCATCTTCAGCTGTTCATTCTCCAATGGCTTCTTCCCTACTGCTTTTAAACATGCCCCTATCTCCCCTTTCCTAAAAAAAAACTCTCCCTTGACCCCACGGGTCCCTCCAGTTGTCACCCCTTCTCCCTCTTACCATTCCTCTCCAACCTCCTTGACTGAGCTGTCTACACCCGCTGTCTCAAGTTCCTCTCCTCCAATTCTCTCCTTGATTCCCACCAATCTGGCTTCCATCCCCTTCACTCCACAGAAACCGCCCTCTCAAAGGTCACCAGTGATCTCCTTGCCAAATCCAGTGACCTCTATTCCACCCTAATCCTCCTCAACCTCTCAGCTGCCTTTGATGCTGTCGACCACCCTCTTCTCCTAGGAACATTATCCAACTTAGGCTTCACTGACAGTGTCCTCTCCTGGTTCTCCTCCTATCTCTCTGGCCACTCATTCCCAGTCTCTTTCACGGGCTCCTCTTCTGCCTTTCAATCCCTATCTGGGGGGGCCCTCAAGGTTCAGTCCTGGGGCCCCTTCTATTCTCCATCTTCACCCACTCCCTTGGATAATTCATTTGTTCACACAACTTCAGCTACCACCTCTATGCTGATGATACCCAAATCTACATGTCCAGCCCTGATCTCTCTCCCTCTCTGCAATCTCGCATTTCCTCCTGCCTTCAAGACATCTCTATTTGGATGTCCTCCTGTCCCCTCATACGTAATATGGCTAAAACTGAAATTCTTATCTTCCCACCCGAACCCAGTTGTCCCACTCACTTTCCCATCACCACCATCCTTCCTGTGTCACAAGCCTGTAGCCTTGGCATTATCCTTGACTCCTCTCTCTCATTCAGCCCACATATTCAAACCATCACTAAATCTTGTCAATTCTACCTTCACAACATCGCTAAAATCCACCCCTTCCTCTCCATCCAAACTGCTACCACAGTAATGCAAGCACTTCTCCTATCCAGCCTTGATTATTGAATCAGCCTCCTTGCTGACCTCTCTGCCTCCTGACTCTCCCCACTCCAGTCCATA
Source organism: Ornithorhynchus anatinus (assembly GCF_004115215.2). Lineage (NCBI taxonomy): Eukaryota > Metazoa > Chordata > Mammalia > Monotremata > Ornithorhynchidae > Ornithorhynchus > Ornithorhynchus anatinus. The sequence continues at coordinate 32,946,241 of NC_041753.1, read as the reverse complement.
CTCCACTCTGCTGCCCGGATCATCTTCCTTCAAAAATGTTCAGACCACATTTCCCCACTCCTCAAGAAATTCCAGCAGGTGCCCATCCAATTCCATATCAAACAAAAACTCCTCACCTTCAAAGCAGTCCATCACCTTGCTCTCTCCTACCTCACCTCACTACTCTCCTAATACAACCCAGCCTGAACGCTTCGTTCCTATAATGCTAACCTTCTCACTGTACCTCCATCTTGTCTATCTTGACGCCGACCTCTCCCCCACATCCTACCTCTGGCCTGGAATGCCCTCCCTCCTCATATCAGACAGATAATAGATCTCCCCCACTTCAAAGTCTTATTGAAGGCACACCTCCTTCAAGAAGCCTTCCCTGACTAAGCTCTCCTCTCCTCTTCTCCCACTCCCTTCTGCATCACCCTGACTTGCTCCTTTCATTCATTCATTCATTCATTCAATAGTATTTATTGAGCGCTTACTATGTGCAGAGCACTGTACTAAGCGCTTGGAATGAACAAGTCGGCAACAGATAGAGACAGTCCCTGCCGTTTGACGGGCTTACAGTCTAATCAGGGAATTACAGTCTAATTCATCCTCCCTCCCATCCCCACAGCATATCTTTATATCTCTATGTATGTATGTATATGTGTATTAACGTCTGTCTCTCCCTCTAGGCTGTGAGCTCATTGTTGACAGGGAATGTGTCTGTTGTATTTACTCTCCCAAATGTTTAGTACAATGCTTGGCACACAGTTAATGCTCAGTAAATATGATTGAATAAATGAATAGTGTCTGTGAGCTGTCCTTCATCAAGTAGTCTAGTTTCACTCAGTGCCAAGAGATGGACTCCATATCTGGCTAGTTCACAAACACTGAGCTCTGTCCTTATTTGGGGACACCGGTTTGTTCCATGATGCAATGATCCTTTCCTTTCTATTCATTAATTTTCTATCTGTTATTGCACTGCAAGATTAAAGAGAATCAGATACAGCCTTCTAGTGAGACAGACAATATGCAGGGCACCTTTTCTAGCCCTTTCTCCACCTGGGTGAGCAGTATGTTCCTAAACAGGGATGCTCAGTTACTTATGGTTTCACTAAACACCACTGTTGCCTCTTCGGCAATCAAACTACTGACATTGCTGGTCACCTACGTGCATAGAATTTTTGTTTTTTGTTTGGAGGAACATTGGGGGTTTTCCAGTACTGATGATGGAACGGACTGACCCATCCACAACCTCATTTTGTTCTCCAGGATCCAACAGCAACATCCCAAGACAGTTGGCCAGAGAGCAACTCTATCTTTCCCCTTCTACATTGGACACTGCTGTGTTTTCAATAGCTTCACATATCACTGTAGAATGTATCACTCACTTCTGCCATTGGAACCATTGGAATCTTAGCTATTTACCAGAAGAAAGACCATCACCTCAACAATTTAGGTGGTGGGAGAGGAAGAAAACAAAATAAAAACAAATACAAGAGGCTCATTTCTCTCCACCTTTTTGCTGGCAGTACAACTGATGCATTAAGAAAATTGCATCCAAACCATCATGCTGCTAAATAAAACCCCCTGGAGAATGAAGACAAGTGAAAGAAGCCCTTCTGAAACATGGAGCTCGGCTGCAAGTATCAGCTTGAATTAGTATTGGTGTCTTTTCAGAGAAACTGTCGATAAAGCTCCATCAAGACTGTGGGTATGGCAAGGAGAGACCAGCAAGACTGGTTTGATATAAATGACTAAGATTTTTAAAAAACCCATCAAAACTACTAGCAGCAAAGCAAGAAATGCATCGACAACGCCTTGCAGCTCCTTATGACTGTAAAAAGAAGAGGTTGACAAACGCTTGCAACAGGACAGGTGGATTAAGCTCAGAAATACGCATAGTCAGTGGAAGGATGCCGCAAGCTGAAAAGATCCAGGGATATCCTGATAGTCACCAAGCTCAAGACTATGACTCATTATTAAAGAAGCTACATAGCCCCATCCTCTGAACCTCTGGATGACTGAAGAGTGCAGATGACTACACCCTTGCCACGACAAAGATAACTTTTCCTAGATGGCAAAAATATCAAGCAAACTCCTGAACATGCCCTCCACCACTGAAGAGGAGGTCCTTTGAAGCCTAGAAAACTGGCAAAAATACAGAGGTCTAACGCTAGCTTTGACTTTTAAAAAAGCAACTTCCACAGTCAAAACCATGAAAAATAGTCAAGCACCTGGATCTGATGGCATTCTTTTAGAAATCGAAAGTCAAGAGGGGGGCTAAGACTTAAACAACCACAAAGCCTAGTCCTCAAAGAAATGTAACAGTGTGAATGAAGCAGTGTGGTCTTGTGGAAAGAGCATGAGACTTGGAGGCTGATGAACTGGGTTGTATTCCGGCTTTGCCACTTGTCTGCTGTGTGACCTTGGGCAAGTGGTTTAACTTCTCTGGACCTCATTGTCTTGTCTTATGCTGTCGAGTCATCTGTGAGCAACTCCACGGACAAAGCTCTCCCAGAATGGCCCACCTCCATCTGCTATCGTTTGGGTAGTGAATCAATATAATTTTCTTGGTAAAAATATGGAAGTGGTTTACCATTGCTTTCTTCCACACAGTAAACTTGAGTCTTTTCCCTTAACTCTCTCCTAAGCCACTGCTGCCTAGCACAGGTGAGTTTTGACTTGTAGCAGATTGCCTTCCACTTGCTAGCCACTGTCCAAGCTAGAGATGGAATGGGAATGCCTCTGCTTGACTCTCCCCATATAATTGAAACTGGTAGAGCACTGGAAACTCTTCAGGTGCTATCCTGAGAGGGTGGGCCTCAGTTACCTCATCTATAAAATGGGGATTAAGACAGGGATCTCCAAGTGGGACATGGACTGTGTCCAACCCGGCTAGCTCGTGTCTACCCTAGTGCTTAGTACAGTGTCTGGCACATTTTAAGTGCTTAACAAATACCATAAAAAAAGACTTCAGGGAGGCCACCATGATCACCAGTTTCAGGGAAGAGGAGGGATCTGACTGTGGAAATTAATGGGGCTTTCCATCATCAAGATTCTAGCTAGATTCCTCCTGTACTATCTACTGAAGAAAAGTCAGTCAACCAGTCATATTTACTGAGCACTTACTGTGTGCAGAGCATTGTACTAAGCCCTTGAGAGAGTACAGTGTAACAATACAACAGACACATTCTTTGCCCACTCGGAGCTGACAGTCTAGAGGATAGCGTTAAACCATGCACTAATCACAATTTTGGGTCCAGACCAAAACCCACCATAGAAGATATGATCTTTGCAGCACAAGAAAGGAAAAATTCAGAGAGCAACAGCAATCTGTACTGTTTTCACAAACCATACAAAGGCATTTCACCCCATCAATCGACCGGAAGCTCTGGAAAGTGCTAAGCAAAATTCAGCTGTCCTGAGAAATTCACTAAGCTCCTGAAGCTACTCTATGGAGGAATAGTCCATCGAGTCTGAGTTAAAGGTGCCCTATCCAATCATTTCCCCATCGCTGTCTCAGAAGGAAGCAGGGTTGGTTGGAGGGCTCACTCTTGTTTAAACTACTCTATCTAATAATGCTTGTGGTTCCATGGAATCTGGAAGTTGGAGTCAGAATGTGATTTTGATCCATTGAGAAAATCTTCCAACTCAACAGGCTATGAGCATCATCAAAAGTCTTCGAGGCAGGCACCCAGGAAATGTCATTTGCTAATGTCAGTATTGCTGGGGCACAAACAGAAGACACGTGGATGATTAATGAATCACTTTTCAGAGTGAAATGGCCAAGCAAGCAAGCACAATTTGGGGCCACAAAGAACTTAATGCTGTCATTGAATTCTGGGTGGTTTTTTTTTTTGGCTTGTGTGGCAATTTATTAAGTCTTTGGCTTCTTAAGCCCCAGGGCAAATACAGTATATTTCACTAAAGTGATCTACCAATTCTGTTGTATTGTACTCTCCCAAGTGCTTAGTACAGTGCTCTGTGCACAGTAAGCATCCAATAAATACCATAGGTCAAATGATTATTGATTTGGTTACCAGACCAAGCTCAACTCATTCTCCTTGGCTATTGACTACCTCCAGAGGAAGAGACACTCTTTTCTTCAGCTATTCCTGAGGCGGGCCACTTTCTCCTCTTCTCTCAGCTCTTGCAAGGTGCTAGGCCGGTCTGTAGAAATCAGTGTCCTGCTCCACAAGGAGTTAGGGTCAGTACCTGAACATTGATCCATAAGTTCAGGACAGAAGAAGGGAGCTGTTGTTGGGAGAGGGTGGAGAATCCTGCAATAACTGCATGGCCTGAGCTATCATACAATGACAGCTGAATGAACGCTGGACTACAGGGTAGAAGGGCACTCCCGCTCTTAAATTGGCTGGGAAACAATATTAGGGATGTGGGTCAGGCTATGAAGGGACACAGAGCAGCCCCAATGGGTTAGACTTGACCCAGGACCTCATAAGAGACCAAGGAACTTTCTGACCTGGGAATTTGGCATTCTATATGGAACTCTCAGTACATTTTCCAATGTGAATCAGATAGCACTTGAATTCCCTGGGCATGCCCAGTGCTCATCTGGCAGGCCAGAGGCTCTTCCCTCTACACTGTAAGCTCCTCAAGGGTGGGGATCATGTTTACCAACTCTGTTATAGTGTACTTTTCCAAGCGTTTAGTACAGTGTTCTGCACACAGTAAGCACTCAATAAATACCACTGATTGAGTGATTCCAGTTTGAGGAGGATTAGGACAGATCCCCTCAGCTCCCTCTAAACCAACCTGGTTTCTAGAAATATCTTTCAAGCCCCTTTACCTAGTCCTCCCACCTGCCTCCCCAGAACACCAAATGATGTCGGCTCCCTTAAGAATAGTGGATTTTTTTCAGCCTTACCATATGTCAAGCACCATACTAAATGCTGGGAGAGGTACAAGATAATCAGATTGGGCACAGTCCCTAAGTAGGCTAACAGATACTGAATTCTCATTTTGCAGATGAGGAAATTGAGGCACTGACAAGCAAAGTACTTTGTCCAAGATTACACAGCAGGCAAGTAGGGGAGCTAGCATTAAAACTCAGGTCATCTGATGCCCAGGCCCATGCTCTTTCCAGTAGGCCATACTGCTTTTCTCCTGTCCTCACCCCTTTCCGGGGATGGGAAGAGAGGAAAGTGATTTGGATTAGGGTTGGAGCATTCAAAATGAGAATTTAATCCAGTTCAACTGGTCCATAGGCAGTGGAAATGCTATTTTTCCCCCTAAAGTGGAAGAGAAAGTGCTGATAGATCCATGGAATATTATTGGATTTTCAAATCAATCGAACAGCTAGAAGGGCGTTTTAGTCAGAATTGGATGATTTTGATTTGAATAAATGCATCACTCAAGAAAGAAGCATTCTATTTTAGTACACTTAGAAATAATAAATAACTAATTGATCAGAATCCAGACTTTCCAGATTCACAATGGGGCTCTTTCTATGGATAAAAGTAGAGATCACATCTTTGTCATGTTAGGAGAACTCCACTTTGTCCTTTCTAGACTTCAAACTCCATAGGAGTTTTATCAACGTAGAGCCCAAGAATAATCATCCTGACATTTGGAGAAGCGGAGTGGCAGAGCTGACATTAGAACCCAGCCCCTCTGACTCCCAGGCCCGTGTTCTTGACTGATGATCTTACCCCTGGCCTAATGGAAAGAGCATGGACCCGGGTATCAGAAGACCCAGGTTCTAATTCCAGTTTGGCCACTTGATGATGATGATGATGATGATGGTATTTGTTAAGCACTTACTATGTGTCAAGCAGTCAGTCAATCATATTTATTGAGTACTTACTCTGTGCAGAGCACTGTATTAAGCGCTTGGGAAAGTACACTATAACACTATAACAGATACATTCCCTGCCCACAATGAAATTACAGTCTAGAGCAGGGATGGAGTGTTGTAAATGCTGGGGTATTCGTTCATTCATTCATTCAACTGTGTTTATTTAGCACTTACTGGGTGTACAGTACTGTACTAAGCGCTTGGGAGAGTACAATATAACAATAAACAGATACATTCCCTGCCCACAGTGAGCTTACACAAGCTAATTATGTTTGACACAGGCCATGCCCCACATGGGGCTCACAGTCTTAATCCCCATTTTACAGATGAGGCAACTGAAGCACAGAAAAGTGAAATGACCTGCCCAAGGTCACACAGCAGACAAGTGGCAGCGCCGGGATTAGAAGTCAGGTCCTTCTGACTCCCAGGCCCGGGCTCTATCCATTAGGCCATGCTGCTTTGCTTGCCTTCGGTAGGTCTTTGGTTAAATTAGTTAACTTCTCTGTGCCTCAGTTTTTTCATCTGTAAAATAGGGATTCAATACCTGTTCTCCCACTTATTTAGACTGTGAGCCCCATGTGTGATAAGGACTGTGTCTGACCTGATTATCTTATATCTACCACAGTGCTTAGTACAGGATTTGGAATGTTGTAAGTGCATTACAAACACCCCAATTATTTTTATCATTATTATTATTATTGTTCCTGTCTCTAAAGCAAAAGCACTTCGTTTCCATCACTGATGATTATACCCCACCATTGACAAATAGCAACCAGCAAAGATTTTTTTTAAAAGGTATCTGAATAGACTTATTGCAATGTTACCAGGAGGAGAAGTGTGGCCTAGTGGAAAGAGCATGGGCCTGGGAATCAGACAACCTGGTTCTAATCCAGGCTCTGCCACCTGCCTGCTGTGTGGCCTTGGGCAAGTAACTTAACTTCTCTGTGCCTCAGTTACCTCATCTACAAAATGGGGATTCAATACCTGTTCCCTTTCCTACTGAAACTGGGATCCCTGTGTGAGACAGGGACTTGATTATCTTGTGTCTCTCCCAGTGCTTAGAGCAGTACTTGGAACATAGTAATCGATCGATCGTATTTATGGAGTACTTACTGTGGGGAGACCCCTGTACTAAGCACTTGGGAAAGTATAACATAACAGAGTTGGTAAATACGTTGCCTGCCCACAATGAGCTTACAATGTGGGGCAGGGGAAGGCGCAGACATTAGTAGCAGCGTGGCTCAGTGGAAAGAGCACGGGCTTTGGAGACAGAAGTCATGGGTTTGAATCCCAGCTCTGCCACTTGTCAGCTGGGTGACTGTGGGCAAGTCACTTAACTTCTCTGTGCCTCAGTTACCTCATCTGTAAAATGGGGATGAAGACTGTGAGCCCCACGTGGGACAACCTGATTCCCCTGTGTCTACCCCAGCGCTTAGAACAGTGCTGTGCACATAGTAAGCGCTTAACAAATACCAACATTATTATCATTATTATTATTAGTATAAATAAATGCATTGTGGATATGTACATAAATGCTGCGGAGCTGAGGGAGAGGTGAATAAAGGGTGCAAGTCCAAGCATAAGGGTGACAGAGAAGGAAGTGGGAGAAGAGTAAGTGCTTAACATGTGTGTAAATGCCACAATCAATTACCAAACTCTGACAAGCTAATCACTTCCAGATGTGTGGTTGAGTCTTGGATCAGCTTTGGTTTTCCATGTTTTCTAGTATGAAAGGGGTACTTTCATCTTCAATTGCCAGATAGCTTGACACTTCCTTTCAGGCCCACAGGTTTAGACTGTGCAGCAGAATTTGCCCTGTTCTAGATCTCCCAGGAAGATATTTGTAAGAGTTCAAAGTTGCAAGGTAGGGTAATAAATTCAACCAGTTGATGAATTCAACAAACAGCACGATTTAAAAATACCACTCACGTGATGTTTGGCCAAGACCAGGGCAGATCGCATTTCCAAACATGGTTAAACAGCAGGGTACAATTTTCCTCAAACACAAAATTCCCATTCTTGAAACTCATCATGTGCTGGGTAAGCTGAACACTACCATTCTCTATTTATTTCTTAGAGCTCAACATTATTCAGGTCAGAAAGCAAGATTTGGGCTTTGTGGGGAGGAATGTAAGTTCATTATTCTTGTTCTGTGTTCTGTTGTATAATGGGAACATACATTTCAATATGTTTGAAGTAGCATTCCATAGGGTAAGCATAGCTACAGCTGCACTCAAACTGGGGGGTTGCAAGCTGCCAGTGTCACTACTCTGTGGGGTTAGGAGGTCACCCATTCCTTGGAACGGAGAACTGAAAAGGATTTTGAACATTTTGGCAAAAGGCAAGCTATAATTTGCATCTGGAATAGTGATTCATGGTTGAAAGATAGGTCTTTGGGATAATAACAGCAGTAATAGGAGAGAATATGAAAAGAACAGAAAAAAATAAATGCCTCAGATTTACACAAGGAGGGTAGTTTCTGTACCAGAGTTGTTCTATCCTTTTAAAATGATCTAGGGGAAGCTAACCTGCCTCAAATTCTTTGAGACTTTAATGGGATTTTGGTGGGAAGTAAGAGGATCTAGATGGGATTTCCTGGGCTCTCTCCAAACCAACAAACTTCTGAAAGGGTTGGAAGGCCCAAGGGTGCACGAACAACCCTGTGAAACTAGACTCAGGGACAACTGGTGCATCTGGGACATCTGTGGCATGCAGTCAGTGTCCCCTATTTCTGACACTGATCACAGACTGCCCCCATGGTCTCCCTCTCCCCCCAACCGCCATCCTGCTGCACCCTCCAGATGCCCTCTTCTCTTTGCATCAAGGAAATGCAATTAGTGCACTGGATGTTGTCCAGGTGCACAGTATGTTAAAAAACAGTGGTGTTTGGGAGAGGGTGCAGCTGCATGACCTAAATTCCCTCCTCTTTCCCTTGATTAAGGAAGCCCACTTGGGCCTGAAACTAACTGGCCTAATGGCCAATCTGGGGTGGAAACACTAGACCACCTGACCTGTCCAGTCCTAGCACAAATATGGCCCATTTGCTAGCCATTACTACACTTTCATGCCTGGCATGCAATTTTAAATGAATACTTACTTGGCATCTGGCTCACCCCCTAACTAGTATCTCTTGTGCAGTTTTTTCTGTGAGGACTAACAAGCATTCTAACTTCATGAGGAAAGTCAGTGGCATCCTATCCCTCATCTTTACTGTGAAGTGGCTTGACTGGAATCTATAGGGATTTGAACAGCAACTCTGAATTGGGACTTGTTTTATGAAAAGGTCACCATTTGGTAAATTTCAACTGGACAGAGATGGGAGATGCGACAACATTTGACTCCTAGTTTTCTTCCAGCTCTTCATTGGGTTCAGTGTGGCCTTGAAAAGGAGCATTCTCACCATCTCTGGGTTGAACCAAGAGTGACTTAAGTCAGCCCTGGGAATCTCTATTCTGGTGGGTGTTCCTCAGATTTCTAAGGAGATTTGGCTCAAGACAAAAATATTCATTCAATAGTATTTATTGAGCGCTTACTATGTGCAGAGCACTGTACTAAGCACTTGGAATGAACAAAAAATATGGAAGGCAGGATTTGGGGGCAGGCGGGGAATAGAGATCAGCTCAAAAGCAAAGAGGAAAGTGGCAAGGGTGATGAAGATGAGACAATTCCAACCAGGTTTCTCTGGTGGTGGCTCTTCATACTAGAAGCAGGCCATTTGATGATCCTTTCCTTTGTTTCCAGTTGGTCAGTCAGTCAGTCAGTCAATCGTATTCTGTTGTATTGCTGTCTCCCAAGTGCTTAGTACAGTGTTCTGCACGTAGTAAGAGCTCAATAAATGCTATTGATTGATTCAAAACACCATTAAAAAAAGAGAATGCTCCATGTGCTTTGGCTTAGTGGAAGGAGCATGGACTTGGGAGTCGGAGGTCATGGGTTCTAATCCTGGCTCCACCATTTGTCAGCTGTGTGACTTTGGGCATGCCACTTAACTTCTTTCTGCCTCAGTTACTTCATCTGTAAAATGGGGATTAAGACTGCGAGCCCCACATTGGACAATCTGATTACCTTGTATCTACCCCACTGCCTAGAACAGTGCTTGGCACATAGTAAGTGCTTAACAAATACCATTAGTATTATTATTATTTTAATTTTAAAAAGTGAACAACGGAAGCTGAGTTGAAATTTGCCTTTGGAAATAAAAAAAAAGTTGATGTGTTATCTTTGTTTTGGTCCTTTTTTATGGCAATCGAAGAGGAAGATCTACCTTCCTAAGTGATGGAGTTGCCATCGGGAATGGTGGATGAAAGTTGGTCCTCGAAACCTCAGCACTTTCCCATAAAAGACAGATAAACAGCCTGACCAATAACAGACATACTTCCCAAATGGCACACTTGGCTTTTTTTTTTAGCTCAGAACTCCATTGTAAATGAAGGGAAGAGGGATTTTGGAAAAGATTATTTACTAGAAACTGGATTTCTAAAATTCCAGACTTACAGGGTCCTTCAAGAGATCATCTGATTCAGCTCCCTGCCTCTACACAGAGAATGGTTTGATTGGCTGAGAGCTTAATGACCCTAGATACTCTGATAACACCATGAGCAGAAGTACGAGTGGGTAGAGAATAGGAGTGATTCATCTTGACCTTGTGCCACCACTGGGATCTAGGCTCCTAGAAATGAACATAGCCATCTTTTGATTATCCACAGGAATGGGGAACAGGGAGAGCATGGATAATCAAGCAATGATCCCAAATCCTAATGATCAAAATTCAGATAATCCCCAAACCTCGATTTATCTACAAAGCTCAATCTCCTCCCCCCACCAAACCTTAAATAGCAAAATGGATGTGCTAGAGTTTCATATTATTTTATTTCTTCTGTGACTCTCACCCCATCCTGGGAAAGATTTATGGCCCTGTAATGGTTCCAGAGAAGGAGAAAGAGATGGAGGAGGAAGAGGAAAAGCAAAGTTCAGGCATAATCTGGAAATGAAGTAAACTCAAGGGATAATTTTATAAACCAAAATCCAATTAAAGAGGCAGAACTGGAAAATGGTTGTCCAGGAATTATTAATAACTACACTTAACCATGGGGCTATTGGGAATAGTAATCAATTGTGTACATTTACATTCATCAGTCAAGCAGTAGCATTTATTGAGTACTCGCCGTGTATGGAACACTGTACTAAGCACTTGGGAGTGTAACAGAGCTGGTAGATACATTCCCTGCCCATAATGAGATTACAGTCTAAAGGAAAAATGGGTAGAGGACAGGAACCACTCAGCAGATCATCTACCCCTTCTGCCACTACTGCCACCTAGGTGATCATGTGGTGTACTTGAAATTTAGAGAGAATACTCAGTGGTTGATGGACTTTATAAACAACCAAGGTAATTAATTATGGATTTATTTGCTCCTTACCTCTACCAAACAGATTTGCAGACATAGTCCCTCCCCCACAGGGGGCTCACATTCTTAATGGTAAGGAGAGATGGGTATGGATACAGTTTTCCCATTTTACAGATGAGGAATCTGAGATACAGAGATTAAGTGATTTGCCCAAGGACACACAGCAGGCCAGTGGCAGAGCTAGGATTAGAACTCAGGCCTCTTGACTCCAGTCTTGTGCTTTTTCCATTAGACCATGCTGCTCCCCATAAAACAATTTATACAATGCTTTTATTTTCCCAAATGGTTTCATATTATCTTATTGATGTGAGAGAACCTCCACATATTCATTTTCAAATTCATTTTCCTATAAATGCATCAAACCTCAAACAATTATTTTCTTTCTAGCTTTTTCTAAATGAGCAGGATGATTCCTTTTTATGTCCCTCACAGGAATGCTGTGTGGATTGGTGAGATCATATCTGCAAAATGTCCACAAAGCACTAGGCAAATACAAGACACTGTGGTTGATTTTCTGGTTGTTTTCTAAAGTTGCCTTTCATTCCTCAGTGTTTTCAACTTTTGTCTTTCTGTTACTCCATGGTTGCTTTCCTTCAGAGGGAGTGAATTGAATCTATAAACACTTGGTACCTTCACTTATCCAATGGGGGTAGGGGAGCTTGAGATGAAGATGAGATAAACTGGAGCCTGGAGGTGCCATAAAAGATGAGACTTTAAGAAAAGAGGAGGTTTAAAGTAAATTCCCCCCAAATTAGTTCTTTTTACTTTTGTTTATTAAGATGAACCCTCTTCATAAAGAAGAGGAAAAAAATCTTCCTTGGATCAGACCCCATTCATGGGCTACACAGGCCATTGGTTTGTTTCTCTCTCTCTTCATGTCTCCCCATGGCTGAGGAGCAAAAGAAAGGAGATAAAACAAAACTGGTCTAATATGCTTCTGTTGAGTAGATTTGGCACAAGAAATTTGCACTTTAGGGTAAAAGAGGATAATCTGTGGATGTCAGTGATCCATAATTTATTTATTTATATTAATGTCTGTCTCCCCCTCTGTAAGCTCGCTATGGGCAGGGAATGTGTCTGCTATATTGGTGTGTTGTACTCTCCCAAGAGCTTAGTACAGTGCCTTGCACGCAGTATGTATTCAATAAAAAAGATTGATTAAGTCTTCTCATGCCAACCTACTCCCTGTGTCCTGTTCTTGTCTCTCAGGCCAACACCCCCTTGCTCACACCCTTCCTTCTATCCGGAACTTCCTTCCTCTTCATATTCGGCAGACCACTACAGGAGTACCCATTTTCCCCTTCAGTGGCTACTTCAATACATCCTAGGTACTTGGGTGCGCTCACCCTCCCTTGCCCCCTGTGACACTTAGGTTTATATCTTAAACTCTGTTCCTTCCCTTTACCTGTAATTCATTTTAGTGCCTATCTCCCCTGCTCAGTTATATGCTCCCTGAGGGCAGAAATCCTGTCAGCTAACTTTATTGTACTTTTCCAAGTGCTTAAAAATAATAATAATAATATTGGTATTAGTTAAGCGCTTACTATGTGCCAAGCACTGTTCTAAGCGCTGGGGTAGATACAGGATAATCAGGTTGTCCCATGTGAGGCTCACAGTCTTAATCCCCATTTTACAGATGAAGTAACTAAGGCACTGAGAAGTGAAATGACTTGCTCAAAGTCACACAGCTGACAGGTGGTGGAGCCAGTAATGGAACCCATGACCTCTGACTCTTAAGCCCGGAGTCTTTCCACTGAGCCACGCTTAACACAGTGCTCTGTACTGTGTAAGTGCTCAATAAATACCTCTGATTGATTGATTCATTAATTAACCAAAACCGGGTGTTTTTCCTGGGCCCATCCTACTATGCCACTTCTCATAAGAATTCCAGAACCGGAAGGTAACTCAGTACTGTATGGTTTAACCTCCCATCTCCTGTTATTAGGTGACTGCTCAGACTCTTCAGGACAATATCATCCAGGGTAGATTCCTCAATCTTCCTCACCCTAAGCCCCTACCCTGGAGGCTCCAACCCTGGAAGCCTACCCTTGGCCTTCTTCTGGCTTGAGAAAAATAATCTGGTTACTCTACAGTTATGACATTTCTTTTTGGCCTTCGGAAATGTTAAATGTATCTCAAGTAGGAACACTCTCTGAAGAAGCCTGAATCCCCGAGGGCTGCTAGCCACTGCAGGAGTGGAGGGTGGATGAGGGAAGAGTGTAAATTTTCTAATCTTTTGAGCATGGACTGGGGCTGAAAGGAAACAAAAGGAGGGCTCTGTGACCTTGGGAAAGTTACTTCACTTCTCTGAGTCTCGGTTACCTCATCTGTAAAATGGGAATTAAGACTGCGAGCCCCATGTAAGACATGGACTCTGTCCAACCTGATTAGCTTGTATCTACCCCAGCACTTAGTACAGTGCCTGGCACATAGTAAGTGACAAGCCAAAGCCCCAAAAAAAACCTAAGAAAAAGAGAGGGAATTATCATACTGGTCTGAGTCATCTCACCAGACAGTTCTTATCTAATTGTTGATGTAATTTTTATTGTTTAATTGTTGACTCTGTTGAATGGTCTCCTAAATTGTGACCTCCTTGTAGGTGTTGTCTTTTATTCCATTTTCCCCTATACTTTACCCACCACTTAGTATCTACACTGTAGGCCCTCAAATCAGTGATATTAACAGTGATGGTGAGGGTGGTAATGGGCATGATGTCAGTTACGGTAGCAAGGTTTGAGTTCTTTTTTTAAGTAGAAGCATTCAGCTGGGGCTAGGGCCTCAAGAGGTATAGAGGTCTCAGTTGGGAGCAGGGAAGGCCCCTCAGAGATTTAGGAACCTAGGGACAGAGTGAGGAAGGTGAAGAGACTGCTCACTCTAAGAGGAAATTCAGACAGCCTTTGGACAGGAGGGTTGAGAAGTAGCGTGGCTCAGTGGAAAGAGCATGCGCTTGGGCATCAGAGATCAGGGGTTTGAATCCCGGCTCTGCCACTTGTCAGCTGACTGTGGGCAAGTCAAATAACTTCTCTGTGCCTCAGTTACCTCATCTGTAAAATGGGGATTAAGACTGTGAGCCTCATGAGGGACAACCTGATTACCCTCCATCTACCCCAGCGCTTAGAACAGTGCTCTGTACATAGTAAGCGCTTAACAAATACCAACATTATTATTGTTATTATTATTATTATTGAGTCTGGGCTGGGTGTCTGGGCGCAGTCAGGAGAGTGGTCCACAGGAGCAGAAAGAAGCAACATGGCCTAGTGGATAGAGCACAGGCCTGTGAGTCAGAAGGATCTGGGTTCTCCTCGTGGCTCGGCCACTTGTCTGCTGTGGGACATTGGGCAAGTCACTTCACTTCTCTGTGCCTCAGTTAACACATCTGTAAAATGGGGTTTTAGATTGTGAGCCCCAAGTGGGACATGGACTTTATCCAACCTGATTATCTTGTACCTACCCCAGGCCTTAGTACACTGCCTAGCACATAGTAAAGCACTTAACAAATACCATTAAAACCCCCCTCAAAACCCTGGCAGGGACTGAAGAAAGGAAAGGGTTGCCTGCTATTTTGGTCAGTGTCACCTCATTACTTCCTGCAGTTGTCCAGCATTTTGAGCTTTATAATCTTAGTCAGAGCAGAGCAACTCCCAATCAGGGACCCAGAGGAATTTATGTGTCAACTCATGACTATTTAGAACACCTGGGTGGAGTAAATGGAAATACCCATTTCACAGATGAGGAAACCAAGCCCAGAATGTTTGAGGGATTTGCCCACCATCCACCAGGAATTTCCCTGCCTTTATCCTTGCCCCAAGGTGTGTGAAGAACATTAGGGAAGGGAATGTCTGTTTGAAGCTTTTACTCACTGATCTTTAAGCCAGCTTAAATTAGGCAAAGAGTTTGTATTTCAACTCTCTGAACTCAGTCTTTACAAAATTGAACTTTGGACCCATATCAGAGCTGTTGCTAGCCTGGACTCCCTGGCTACACTGAGTTTTGTGCTTTCCACTGTGATATGCCCAGGCATAAATTTGAGGGTAGTAATAAACCTGGAGGGCCTGGAGGAATTTGCCCAGGATAAAGATTAAAGAACTATTAAGGCAAGAGCAAACTTATCTGTAACTTCTGACATGGCGAAAACCTGTCATCACCAGGGAGTCAATGTCCACTCTTGGAGCATTCCAATCTAGCTCAGAACACTACTCTAAGCACTTGGGGAGTTACAAAATGATGGTTTAGATATGGTCCCTGTCCTCAACACGTGGACAGAGCACGGGCTTGGGAGTCAGAAGGACTTGAGTTCTAATTCCAGCTTTTCCTCTTGTCTGCCATGTGACTTTGGGCAAGTCACTTAATGCCTCAGTTACCTTGTCTGTAAAATGGGGGAAGTTTCTGGTAGGGGGGAAATAGTCCCTTTACTAGGGTCTGAGCAGGCCTGCTTCTGCTTATTGACCTGGCTGCTCCTGCCTGGGCTACCAGAAAAGAAGGTGGTGAGCTGCCACTTAATGGTCCATGCCAGCTCTTTTTAATGGTATTTGTTAAGCATTTACTATTTGCCAGGCAACTGTACTAAACGCTGGGGTAGATGCCCATTGTGAGAGAGATTCTCTCTATTGCTGAATTGTACTTTCCAAGTGCTTAGTACAGTGTTCTGCACACAGTAAGCGCTCAATAATATGATTGAATATAGCAAGTAGGAGCCCTCCCTGAAGAAGCCTGAATCATCTGGTGCTGCCAGCCATTGCAGTAGTGGAGGGTGGATGAGGGAAGAGTATAACTTTTCTAATCTTTTGAGCATGGACTGGGGATGAAGGAAACAAAAGGAGGGCTTTTTGACCTTGGGAAAATCACTTCTCTGGTGGATGAGGGAGGAATATAACTTTTCTAATCTTTTGAGCATGGAGTGGGGATGAAAGGAAACAAAAGGAGGGCTTTGTGACCTTGGGAAAGTTACTTCACTTCTCTGGGCCTCAGTTACCTCATCTGTAAAATGGGAATTAAGACTGCGAGCCCCACGTAAGACATGGACTCTGTCCAACCTGATTAGCTTGTATCTACCCCAGCACTTAGTAGAGTACCTGGCACATAGTAAGTGATAAACCAAAGCCAAAAAAACCCAACCCAACAAAAGAGAGGGAATTATCATACTGGTCTGAGTCATCTCACCAGACAGTTCTTACCTAATTGCTGATATAATTTTTATTGTTTAATTTTTGACTGTGTTGAATGGTCTTTTAAATTGTGACCTCCTTGTAGGTGTTGCTTTTTATTCCATTTTTCCCTATACTTTATCCACCACTTGGTACCTACATAGTAGACCCTCAAATCAGTGACATTAACAGTGGTGGTGAGGGTGGTAATGACCATGATGTCAGTTACAGTAGCAGGTTTGAGTTCTTTTTTTAAGTAGAAGTATTCAGCTGGGGCTAGGGCCTCAAGAGGTACAGAGGTCTCAGTTGGGAACAGGGAAGGGCCCTCAGAGATTTAGGCACCTAGGGGCAGAGTGAGGAAGTTGAGGAGACTGCTTACTCTAAGAGGAAACTCAGACAGCCTTTGGACAGGAGGGTTGAGAAATTTGGGCTGGGGATTAAGACTGTGAGCCTCATGTGGGACAGGGACTGTGTCCAACTGATTAGCTTGTATCTGCTCCAGCTCTGAGTACTGTACCTGGCATATAGTAAACACTTAACAAAGCCCATAAAAGGAGCAGAAAGAAGCAGCATGGCCTAATGAATAGAGCATGGCCCTGGGAGTCAGAAGGACCTGGGTTTTCCTCCTGATTCTGCCACTTGTCTGCTGTGGCAGTCTCAGTTACCTCATCTGTAAAATGGGGTTTAAGTCTGTTTTCCCCAACTCTCCTCCCAGGATTCTCCAAAGCTCCCTGGGGACAGGACTTCCTGGTGCTTGGGACTAGAAGCTGAATTCAGGAAGTATAATAATCCTGTAGACCTGAGAACTAGATTCCTAACAAAGTTTGCCCCTCCACTCCCCTAATATGGAAGCAACCATAAAACCTACCCCACTTCTTCCCCTCCCTTACTGCAAATCCATTCTAAATACTAAAATCTGGCCATAGGCATGTCCAAACCTTTTCAATTCTGGGGCTTTGGGTGCCTGAACCAATCAACACAACCTCCAGGCGGTTTGGCTCAGGACTCTGTAGGCTGGGCCAGGAATATGTAGCATTCTTCTGAATTACAGGGACAAAATGGAGGAAGCAGTAGGGGGCAGACATGGCCACAGACCAGAAGCTCTCACAGCCACCCAAATCCTCTCCCCCTCCCACCATCCTCCCCATCTCTCAGGCACTTAAACTTGGCATTATCCTTGACTCTTCTTTCTCTTTCAATCTCCATATTCAGTCAGCCACCAGATCCCATCTGGTCTTTCTTCACAACATCTCCAGATTCCACCAACTTCCTCTCAACTCAAAGCTGGTCCACCAATTTAACAACTGAATCAGCCTCCTCGCAGGCCTCCCTGCTTCCGATTTCTCCCCTCTCCAGTCCATACTTCACTCTGCTGCTCAGATCGTTTTCCTAAAACATCGTTCTGTGCCTGTCTCCCCACACCTCAAAAACCTTCAATGGTTGCCCAAGATAGAAATCATAAAAGAAGAATAATCCAATAAATACATGATAAATGAACAGATATAGAAATGATTGCTGAGAAATCTAATGAGATGGCATGACCAGGAAGGTGTGTGTGTGTGTGAATCTTTCATGGAATGCTTTCTGGAGGAAGTAATTTTTTTAGGGGTGCTTTATGGGAGGGGAAGGCCATGGCATTTCAGAGAAGAAGGCTGGCTGGCCTTGAGAAGCAGCGTGGCTCAGTGGAAAGAGCACGGGCTTTGGAGTCAGGGCTCATGAGTTCGAATCCCAGCTCTGCCACTTGTCGGCTGTGTGACTGTGGGCAAGTCACTTAACTTCTCCGTGCCTCAGTTCCCTCATCTGTAAAATGGGGATTAAGACTGTGAGCCCCACGTGGGACAACCTGATTCCCCTATGTCTACCCCAGAGCTTAGAACAGTGCTCGGCATATAGTAAGCGCTTAACAAATACCAACATTATTATTATTATGTTTCTTCCTGTGGAGCTGGTGCTGGACAGAAGCCCACCAAACTGACAGAGAGAACAGCTGTAGGTTAGGGGAAACTTTTAAAGCTTTTCCTAGTCTGGGTTTGAGACAGGATCATTGCCCAGCCAACATTCTATTTCCAGCTCTTTCTAAAAAGGGCCTGAAAATACCTGAGATAGCAACAAGACAAGCCCTTTAGGGCTCTATGGATCAATGATGTCAATTTCCTTTTCTACAAGGCTTTGCTGAGGGGAAATGTGAACTGAAAGAGGGAACTTGCTCTCTGTCATTTTGTACGGTGACCTAGCAGTTTTCCCCTTCTAAGGACCAAACAGTTACTTGTGTTCCCTGGTCCCGTTTCTCTCCCACCATCACTGGTCTGTCTCTTTTCCTGTTTCAGCTTCAGTCATTCACCCTTTCCTTTCCCATTTCTCTCTCAGTGCCTTTGCTTAGCAGGAACTGTGTCTATCATCCATATACAGGTAAGTAATTGTCGTATTCCCTTGGGTAAATCTGTCCTAAACATTCTGCCTCTTTGGAGAAACCTGTTTCCTTTCCCTTATTCAGAGTACCCAGGAAGCAGGGATGGAATCCAGGCTTCTTGGACCCTCAGACCTCACATGTCATGTTTGCTCTCTATTTTTTCTGAATGTATTTTTCGCCCTCTTGGTCTTGTTTCCAGATTGTCGGCAAACTAATGGAGGTTGTGAGTTCGGTGCCATATCCGGTTCTTTCTGTCCCTTAGCTTAAACATGACTTCCTAGAGTGAGGTAGGAACCCACAGCCGTATATGCCAATGGCTGAAATCTGCCTTGCCTGGGTTCAGTACGTGTTTCAGGTTTACAAGTTCCAGTCGGTGAATTCATGAGCATTTAAAGGGGTTCATACTAAATGATTCAAAGCAGTCGTGGGCGACTGAAGCACCATGGACAGTTTGAAAGGAGAGTTAAGAAGAGAGAGAGACTAGGAAATTGTAACCCAACTGCGTACTCACCTCAGAAAAACAGAGTTGATACTCTCGGTCGGACTGAAGGTGGACCCATTCTTGGATTCCTGCTGGCTGGGCTGGATATCAAAACGGAAAAAGCTGTCAGTGGAGGAATGCTTATTTCTCATCATCGTAGGAACATAAGCTGTCAGACCAAGAACGAGCTCCAGTATTTCCAGCAAGTATCCTGATGAAAGGAGCAGACTTCCAGTGTTCCAGGAAATGTGTTCCTGGTGTGACTCCCAATCCTGCCAGGGGCTTTATCAGTTAATAAGTAATGTATTAATGTGCCATGAAGAAGTGATATTTTTAACCATGTTCCTTCGCAGGGGAAGTAACAATTTCTAGGTAGGTAAATTAGAACTTCAGTTACTTAAACCGACGATACTTAACTCATTTGGATATCCAGGAAATTCAACCCTTTGCCCTCAACATTTCTAGAGATTGGGTTTCTGCAAGCTTTCTGCTTCATCAAAGAGGAGTGAGGTTGGGCGACAGGTCCTGGGTCCCTTCTCGCTCAGCTTTTCGCCTCAGCAGCCACTCCCTGAAAGACCCAAGGAAATCTTGCTGGTAGCCTCCAGAGACCACTAAAGAGGCAGGAAAAGTGACAGGGCAGAGAGCTAGGTGATGACCTGACAGCAAGTTATGATTTCAGGAAGAGGTTTTGTCTCAGGAAGGTTGAGGGAATTGAGCTAACAGCCCGAGGAGTCATGCTAAATCAGGCTTTTCTCACCTTTATAGAAAAAGCGATTTAAGGGATTTGTTTTTGAAATTTCTGGTTTAAATAATTTAGTTACCCCAAATTTGCCACAGGGTCTGGCTCTTGAATTTATTCACGGTGCACAACTATCACTGACCCAACACAACTGAGTTTTAACACATGCCTGTAGCTGAATTCAAGGACAAACTGCCGGTGGATGATAGGGTGACGAATTTCACTTTGCTACCAAGCACACCAGATGTCTTTTTACATGATATCACACCCCACCCGGTGACCACGTAACCCTGTTCTTGCTCCTTACCTCTGTCACCCCGAGTTTCTTTCAACCTGCCTTGTCCTCAGCTCTTTGAAATCTCCATCCCTATGGCTTCCCAGAGTGAATGGGTCCAGCTCAGTGAGGATGAGGGCTTGGGACTGGCAGGGGAACAGGTTTGCCAAACTGCTGAGAATGATTTTTACCAACCAATGAATGAAAATGACTGATTTTTCAAACTTTTTTGCTGACAGAGCACAAGTAGTGAAGAGCTGACATTCTTGGGGGAAAGGGGCAGTGGCCGTTCCTATGAGAGTAACCAGTCAGACTCAAGACAAACTCTGTAAAAATAATTCGCAGCAGTTGACAACACTGACATCCAGGCACCTGCCTGAGAAGGTGAGGAGGCAGCAACAAATTGGTGAAGCAGAATTGGTATTGGTTGGTGGCAATGGTGGTGATGACACCCCCGGGATTCATCCTGCTGCTCTCCCGGTGTGTGAAGGTTGACTGTATCTACAGGCAGCCAAACATTTCTATGTGATATATGGATGTGACCAATTTTACCTCATTTTTTAGGATTGTCTGTGAATTTTTGGGCAGTTGACGATTCTGCTGAGGAGATATGGGGATGGAGATTCCAAAAGACTGTGGGGAGGGTAGAGTGAACGGAGACAGGAGACAGGGAGGGGATTGGTGGACTGCGAGGTTCATTCGATAGACTGGATATGATGAGGCAGTATGGCAGGGTGGGAAACCACATTAAGAAACAACCAATATGCTTTGTGATAAAGTGAAATTTGCTATGTTATGGAACTCTTACTGCAAACTTCTGCAGGGAGGCAGATTTTCCCTCTCCTGAGCTGAACTCATGTAAATAGGCCAGTGAAGGTTTCCATGTAGGAGAAGGAGGGGAGGAGAAAAAGCGGGAATTTCTCCATTCACAGCACAGAATGGATTTATAGTCTGTGAAATTCAATGTGGATAAGCACAAGATAGTGCTCTGAGAGACATAAAACTCCACCAACTCCCTCAAAACCCAATTCCAGTCGTGGCTCAGTGGAAAGAGCCCGGGCTTGGGAGCCAGAGGTCATGGGTTCGAATCCTGCTCTGTCACTTGGTAGCTGTGTGACCTTGGGCAAGTCACTTAACTTCTCTGTGCCTCAGTTCCCCCATCTGTAAAATGGGGATTAAGACTGTGAGTCTCACGTGGGACAACCTGATGACCCTGTATCTACCCCAGCGCTTAGAACAGTGCTCTGCACATAGTAAGCGCTTAACAAATACCAACAAATACCAACATTTTCCTCTCCACCCAAACGGCTACCTTACTGCTACAGGCCCTCGTTATATCCCGGCTAGATTACTGTGTCAGCCTTCTTTCTGATCTCCCTTCCTCCTCTCTTGCCCCGCTCCAGTCTATTCTTCACTCCGCTGCCTGGCTCATCTTCCTGCAGAAACGATCTGGGCATGTCACTCCCCTTCTTAAACACCTCCAATGGTTGCCTATCAACCTCTGCTCAAAACAAAAACTCCTCACTCTAGGCTTCAAGGCTCTCCATCACCTTGCCCCTTCCTACCTCTCCTCCCTTCTCTCTTTCTACTGCCCACCGCGCACGCTCCGCTCCTCTGCCGCCCACCTCCTCACCGTCCCTCAGTCTCGCCTATCCCGCGTCGACCCCTGGGCCACATCCTCCCACGGTCCTGGAATGCCCTCCCTCCTCACCTCCGTCGATCTAATTCTCTTCCCCTCTTCAAATCCCTACTTAAAGCTCACCTTCTCCAAGAGGCCTTCCCAGACTGAGCTCCTCCCTTTTTTTCCCTCTGCTCCCTCTACCCTCCCCCTTCACCTCTCCGCAGCTAAACCCTCTTCTCCCCCCTTTCCCTCTGCTCCTCCTCCTCTCCCCTCCCACCCCCTCAGCCCTGTACTCGTCCGCTCAACTGTATATATCTTCATCACCCTATTTATTTTGTTAATTTTGTTTAATGAGATGTACATCACCCTGATTCTATTTATTTGCCATTGTTTTTATGAGATGTTCTTCCCCTTGACTCTATTTATTGCCATTGTTCTTGTCTGCCCATCTCCCCCGATTAGACTGTAAGCCCGTCAAAGGGCAGGGACTGTCTCTATCTGTTGCCGACTTGTTCATTCCAAGCGCTTAGTACAGTGCTCTGCACATAGTAAGTGCTCAATAAATACTATTGAATAAATACTATTGAATGAACATTAAATTGCCTGTAATTTACTTATATAACCATAATTTACTTATATATACATAATTTACTGATTTATATTAATGTCAGTCCCTCTAGACTGTAAGCTCACTGTGGGCAAGGAACGTATCTACTGACTCTAAGTAAGCATTCAATAAATACAATTGATTGATTGGCTGATTGATTGACTGAGAGTTAGGATGTGTCCCCCCTCCCCAAAATGATTTATATACAAATCCTTGTACTGGGTTGCTTTCCCTACCTGTAGTGCATTTTTAACAACTGTCTCCCACCATAAGCTCCTAGAGGGAAGGAATCTTGTTGATTAACTCAGTTACACTTATAACATAATCATAATATAATATAATGACATAATGTTCTAAGTGCTGCAAATCAGGTTGGACACAGTCCCTGTCCCAAGTGGGGCTCACATTTTACCGATGAGGTAACTGAGGCATAGAGAAGTGAAGTGACTTGCCCAAGATCACACAGCAGATAAGTGGTGGAGGCAGAATTAGAACCCAGGTCCTTCTGACTCCCAGGCCCGTGCTCTAGCCATTAGGCCATAGTACCCAGGCCCGTGCTCTAGCCATTAGGCATACTATTTCTATTTGTGGAATCAGCCCTCTCTGGGAATCCTGCCCTCCGCTGAAGAACCCCAGAATGTCTGATAATCCTGGTCCCCCTAAAACAGAATTGACGCCTGAGAATGCTGTGTGTCTCAAACCACTGCTCCAGCGGGGTGCAAAGGTTAGGGGAGGGGTAGTAGCAGGAACAGAATCAACAGCAAGAGTAAAGAGGGGTGGGGCAGGGTTGGGAGCAGCAGACAAGGGCAGGGGTATGGGGAATCAGGGGCGAAAACGGATAGGGTGGTAACAGGCAGGGCAGAGCAGAGCATTTCCTGTCCAACAAGCAGTTCTTCTGATCCCTTTAAGGACAGGTGGGCGTTGCAGGAAAATCCCCAATCTTAATCCCTGTCTGCTCTGACAGAAATTGATATGAATCAGAACCAAAGTCTAGGAATCTTTTCAGTTGCTAATCCCTTTTGGAGGTATGAAAATGATGCTGGAAACAGCTGCAGGTTAAGATCTCGTGGCTTTTGGACTTTTCCTGGAATCCAGGGTTGATGAATGAAAAATCCGGAAGTGTACTAGCTCTGTGGGACCCTTAGAACGTTAGTTTCAAGTTCTTCGACAACAACTCAAGCTACTTTGTTGTAAACACAGAACCATTTGTGGAACCACGGCGCCACCTAATGGAATAGGAGGAATTCCTGGGAAATGAGCTGTTGGTCAGAATAGCACGTTCTCTCGGCCTCACTACAGACAGGGCTGCTGGGAAACCATCCCAAGGTTCCTCCAAGAGTCCTGGGATCCCTGCCAGAGATAGAGTCCTAAATTTAGGATGACCACTGACAGCACTCGGGAATACTGGACACTATGATACACATGACATCACATGTGTCCTGCCTCCCCAAATTTGCTCCAGAGCCTTTGCATTCTCTTCCCAGATCTGTGTGAACATGGACACTGTGTCCCAGCTGTGGAAGTTGGTGGCAGGACATAAAGGTGTTCAGTGTTGTCTCCATACTGAGTTTGGAAAGTTGGAAATTGGATGAATGATCACCTTACCTAGATTGGATGAGTTGTGGGGCTAACTCAGGGTCTTATTGCTTGGCCTAATCCTCCTGGAATAGTCATAAGAGATCCTCTGGCTGATAATGAGCTTTTGTTAAAAGCAAGTGGATTCTGTAAATGTTTTTCAACTTGCCATGAGGAACAAGGGTAGGGGCTGGGAGGGCAGGTTTGGGGCTTGAGAGTCAGGGTTGGAGAGGATAAGGAACCAGCATGATGGGAAGGAGAGAGGGTGCAGTATTGGATGGGGTTTCCCTAAAGCTTC